>NC_134876.1:40435311-40440311 GCF_041734735.1 Babylonia areolata | reverse complement strand
GGGAACAAGGTGAGAGATGTGAGGGCTGGAAGAGTTCTGAGCACTGCTGAACAGTGGGGAACAAGGTGAGAGATGTGAGGGCTGGAAGAGTTCTGAGCACTGCTGAACAGTGGGGAACAAGGTGAGAGATGTGAGGGCTGGAAGAGTTCTGAGCACTGCTGAACAGTGGGGAACAAGGTGAGAGGTGTGAGGACTGGAAGAGTTCTGAGCACTGCTGAACAGTGGGGAACAAGGTGAGAGAGGGCTGGAAGAGTTCTGAGCACTGCTGAACAGTGGGGAACAAGGTAAGAGATGTGAGGGCTGGAAGAGTTCTGAGCACTGCTGAACAGTGGTGAACAAGGTGAGAGAGGGCTGGAAGAGTTCTGAGCACTGCTGAACAGTGGGGAACAAGGTGAGAGAGGGCTGGAAGAGTTCTGAGTACTGCTGAACAGTGGGGAACAAGGTGAGAGATGTGAGGGCTGGAAGAGTTCTGAGCACTGCTGAACAGTGGGGAACAAGGTGAGAGATGTGAGGGCTGGAAGAGTTCTGAGCACTGCTGAACAGTGGGGAACAAGGTGAGAGATGTGAGGGCTGGAAGAGTTCTGAGCACTGCTGAACAGTGGGGAACAAGGTAAGAGAGGGCTGGAAGAGTTCTGAGCACTGCTGAACAGTGGGGAACAAGGTAAGAGAGGGCTGGAAGAGTTCTGAGCACTGCTGAACAGTGGGGAACAAGGTGAGAGATGTGAGGGCTGGAAGAGTTCTGAGCACTGCTGAACAGTGGGGAACAAGGTGAGAGAGGGCTGGAAGAGTTCTGAGCACTGCTGAACAGTGGGGAACAAGGTGAGAGAGGGCTGGAAGAGTTCTGAGCACTGCTGAACAGTGGGGAACAAGGTGAGAGAGGGCTGGAAGAGTTCTGAGCACTGCTGAACAGTGGGGAACAAGGTGAGAGAGGCACATTCCCAATTCATGTCTGAATCAAGTCATTCTGCCATCGGAAGTGGTTATTGGTCTTTTTTGTCCTCCCATTGTCCAGATACATCAGGCATACTTTTCAGAAAGCTGGGTTTGTCCGGTTACTTGTTAAAAATAAATAAATAAACACACACACACACAAGGTATAAATAAATACCTGATGAACTATCATTTAATTCGCCACAGATCAGAAAAAGTTGTCTTTCTCTTCTTACGTTGTTGTTGTTGTTCGTTTTTTTGTTTGTTTGCTTGTTGTTTTTTCTCCATTTTTATTAAAGGCTGACAAATCTTCACACGTGGTTCTATTCTCGACTCGAAGAGCCATAAATTATTGTAATTTTAAAACCCGAACATAGAAAACCCAGCAATTAGATCTGTATTCTTTTCGAAACTAAATTAACTTCCCACTGAGGAACAAAGAAAAACGCAACCCTTTTACGACGTCACATCTATCTTTGGTGACATACGCCGAGAACATAATTATTATTGTTAGCAAGCAAACCCTTTCCGCAGATATCCGTGAAAATTATTGATCGCGTTTTCATACACACAATATTTTCGTCATCAAAAACTCTATCGACAGCATAAGCTTCTCTTTTTTTCTTCTTCTTCTTTTTTACTTTTTTTTTCTTTGTTGTTTGGGTTTTTTGTTTGTTTGCTAGCTTTTTGTTTTCTTAGCATGTTTTCGTTAAGACCTCGAATAACTGTTTTTTGGGGTGGTTTTTTGTTTGTTTTGGTTTGTTTGTTGTTTTTTTGTTTTGTTTTTCTTTGTTTGTTTTTCGTGCATTCGCGAAATGATCCTTTTTCTTCTTCTTTTTTTTTCTTTTTAATATATTTCATGGCCGGTCATATTACTGGGTGTAGGGCAACAAATTTATAATGAACTGAACAGAGTTTGTCTAATGGAGTGTGGGGCGAGAGGGGGACGGCCAGAAGGACGGACAGACAGACAGACAACGTGGACTGCCGTGTCCAGACACGTAAGAGGACCTATAAATCACAGCGGTCTGTGTTCTTTCCTGACGCTTGGGCGGACCGCCCAGAGGACTGTCAACCCCCTACCTAGCCCCCACCCCCGTACTCCCCTCCCAACCTCCCTCGCCCCCCCTCCCCATCCCCTCTCCCCCCACTGTACACACCTGGCCTCCCCGATGCTGTGCACCTGGTCAGGTCTGACGTCACGACTGTAAATCAGCTGTGGCAACTGTCAGCCTCTTCAACCCTTGCTAGTAACTCAGGCGTGCTCACAGTCACTGCTCAGCTCTGAGCCAACTCATCAGACAGCCTGATACAGCTGCTCATCTCCCACAGCTTCAGCTCCGCTCGAGCGACAAAACCTGCAAGAAACTAAGACCCAAGTACTCAAACAACGTGCCCTTATTGGAGGCGCGAGCCAAAGACCGTTCAACTCAACTCTGTCTGTAGGCTCAAACTGTTCTAGATAGAACCTGCTCAGCTTTATATAAGATCTTCTTCTTGTCCTGTTCATTTATAACTGTGTTGTATTATGACATGTTCCAAATAAAATACTGTTTAAACCAACCCGCTCAGCATTGTCTAAATCAGTGGTATTGCTCGTCTTCATGAATGTAGTCACTGTCTTCGCCCTTGATATTACCCCCGGTCAGCGCTGCTCAGTTCCCGTAATGAGCCAGTCATTGGTGGCATCTATCTTCTACGACATGCAGTGAAGCGCAACATGCCATTCCGTCATTTTGAAACGAAGGGAACACGACTGTGGAATGGTAACTAGTTTTCTTCTTCTTCTTCTTCTTCTTCTTCTTCTTCTTCTTCTTATGTTATAGAAGATTAAACTTTTTTTTTAAACGGATGTTATAAAATAAGAAAATAAAAACAGATGTTGGTGATGCGTTCAAAATTGCAGCGCCCCCACGACCAGACTAGGTTTCGGGACCAATGGCAGTCATTGTGAAGAAACACTGACCATACGTTTTGTGCGGTATCAGCATGCCCCAGCGATGAAGACAATGCACGCTTTTGTATTCCCAATATTCAATTATCATAAAGTTTTGTGGGTTTAGTTCTTATATTCATTTAATTATAAAAATCACTTATTTTTGTTCATCATTCAAAGACCATTTTTAAACTGATCAATTGTGAATTTTCTAGCCGTATTTAGTGGAATCCTTGTGGAAATGTAGATGTTCTGTGAAGAAATAAGTTTTATCTACGTTGTCTGTATAACTGGAATATAATGATAATGGGAGGGGGAGGCGGGGTAAGGAGAGAGGGAGGGGGGGGGTATTACACAGCTCGTCTGTCATGCCATGTCACTGGCATTCCTCTCACGCCATTCAGCTGGACTCTATGGACAGCGGTACACGGGATTATTCTGTCACAGTTCCAGAGTCACACACGCGCTTGCAGTCCACAGTGTGCCAACAGTGTCACGCCGCCATGTGGCCATCCTTTTGAGAAGACCCTGTATTGCTGTTTAGTCATTTCGGTTGAGCTCAGCTGTACCTCCAATGTTAACACTAATGATGGTGACACCTGCTCCAGTTTGGTTTGAAACCACACGACATGACTGTGCCGTTTGCTTCCTTTCATACTGTATCGGTCTAATATCACCGATGGTAAACAGACAGACTTAAAATCAAATCAGTCAAATCAAATCGAATCAAATCACACTGTATCCTGGCAACAGACAGACCAGGGCGACCAGAACTCTGCGGTGCTGATCAAAAAGGTTGAGAAGCTCTGTGGCATCTATCTTCTACCGTGTGGTTCCAGTTTTCCCTTCTGCACACTGAAGGCAGGACCCAACCTGGGAGAAAAGCTCTTACAATGATATTTCGATGGTGATCGAACCCACACCCTCCCCGGTCGCCAGTTCCCGAAACTAACCACTGCGCTACGACGGCTAGTTGAAGCACAGGTCTGTGAAGGAACACAGTGCTTTACATATAAACCGCTCCGCAGCGCGTGGCTGTGACGTCAAAGGTGACAACGATGACAGCCAAACGGGTCGGCCGTCTGACATTCCAGAACAGGAAATCACTCTCTGTCCCCGGGCAGGGCTAGGTTATTGTTTCTCCTCTTGGCCAGCAGCGGGGTCTCGTCGCCAGAACCAGAGCCAGACTGGCCAGACCCCGAACCCAGCCACTGATGGCGGCCAGACGAAGAGGACGGAGAGCACGGAGCAGGAGCCAGCGGCCGGGCAAATTATGATAATGGCCGCTCGCTGGCTCCCCCTGGTGTCGGTGATAAATGGCAAGGTGGGCGCCTGCTTTGAGGCCGGCCTGACAAGCGTCTTCCGGCCACCGCTGTC
Source organism: Babylonia areolata (assembly GCF_041734735.1). NCBI lineage: Eukaryota > Metazoa > Mollusca > Gastropoda > Neogastropoda > Buccinidae > Babylonia > Babylonia areolata. The sequence continues at coordinate 40,436,068 of NC_134876.1, read as the reverse complement.
CCTCTGTTCTTTCCGCTGATGAATAAAAGACAATGGCCTGTGAATATGGAATGAATATTTATACCTGCTTCACCTCGTGCTGACCCTGGGCCCCTCCCTGACATGTCGGAATAGGATGTCCATAATCGCTGCTCTTCTTGTTTCTTTCTCCTCCTATCCCTTTCCATCTGATGAATTTATTGTTTTATCATTATATGTGTGTCTGTGTTGTTTTCTTTCTCTTTTCGTTACTTCAATTTCATTCAGCTGGTGTATTCTTCCTCTTTTTTCCCCACCAAAGATGAATTCATTGCTGTCGGTGACAAACATTTCATTTCTCTTTCATTGTGAATGTGTCTGTCAGGCAACACGCCGGAAAAAAAGGAAAAAGAGAGAGTGGGGATTGGGGGGGTAGAGTAAATGAGAGGGTTAAAGAGAAGGAGAAGGGATGAAGTGGAAGAGTGGGGAAGTCAGAGAGAGAGAAGAGGGAGGGATGTATGGAATGAGAGAGAAGACAGAGTGTGAGAGAGAGAATGGGAAGGGAGAGAGAGGAGAGATGAGTGAAGGGGAAAGAGAAGAGGAAGGGAGGGAGAGGGAGAAGAGAGAGAAAAGTGGGAGGGAAAGAAGAGGGGGGGGGGGGCATGAAAACATCTGAAACCACGCATACTTCAAAAGCTACAACGTCATGCGGGATGTCTGTATCTGTTCTTCAGACTGGGAGACTGGTCATTCTAACAGGTTCTGTTTCCCTGTGCCATCAGATCGAGCTGAATCAGGA
>NC_134876.1:40427811-40430311 GCF_041734735.1 Babylonia areolata | reverse complement strand
TGTGTGTGTGTGTCTGATTCATTGAAAATCCTCATACACACACACACACACACACACACACACACACACACACAATACACAAACTTTATTGTCTATACTTTGGTACAGAGATTTTCTTTTTGGCAGCAGCACATGTCCAACATAAGAAGAAAACAAGAAACAAATAAAATGGATAAAATGAATAGAAAATAAAAAGGTAAATTAAATGGCACCAAATGGAAATAGCTATATACAAATATACAGATTACTGAAATTTACATGCCTCTCCATTTCAGTCAGCCAAACCGCATTGCACATCTACCCACGCACACACACACACACACACACACACACACACACACACACACACACACACACACACACACACACCACGCGCACACACACGCACACATACACACTCTCTCATCCCCTCTCTCTCTGTCTCTCTCTTCACAAGAAATGCAACTACAAAGATCATCGTTCATTTGAAAATCAAATATCACAAGAATTAAGCCAAAGAGCAGCACTTCCATAGTTCACATTAGGCATCACAGAAGAACAACTTTCATTCATTCATACTAATCAAAAGCCCTAACACAACTTCTTCACCACCACCCTCCACCCCCCACACCCCCATATCCCACACTCTCCCTCCTTTGGAAAAATACCTACAAGCATAAGCATAATCGCCCCCCACCACACCCCAACACCCCTCACCCCTACACACACACCGCACACACCCCCTACACACACACACACACACACACACACACACACACACACACACACACACACACACCTTTCATCCTTCCATTAACCTTACAAGCACCACCTGACACACGGCACCATGGCTAGCCGTTTTGTTGTTGTTTTCTGGGATATTTTCTATTTCTGGCCATAGAACAGAACAGTAAATGATGAAAGCAAACTGCTGGCATTTCTGTTTGAGGAATGTTTTACTTTAGATGGATGGCCTTTTTCTGATGCGGAAAGAAAGAGAGAACGAAAGTAGCTTGATCAAACACATTGAATGAATACAGACTTGCTGTATCCATCGTTTTTAAAGCGTGAAGGTCCAGTGTGATAATAATGTTTGAAAGGGAGAAAATTAGCCACTGCCTTAGGATTCGCTCAAAAGATATCATGGAACAGATCATGGCTAAATGTTGAAAATGAGCTGCTAACATTTTAGTTTTGAAGGATATTTTAGTTTCTATTGACGAATTTTTTGTGGTTTGGACAACCGAATTCTGTGAAACAGTTAAATAAACGTGTTCTATCGGCATACAACAAAATTAAGCAAGAAAAAATTATAAACTGCTACAAGGTGAAGTGACACAAAATCATGCATGAGATGTGCTAAGATAAGGTACGTTACACAAAATTACAATAGTCTTTGTCTTTATTTGTTGTTGTTTTGGATAAATGGACTTCCATTGAAAATGTTTTTTAACACTGACCTGCGTGGCCGTGACTCTTCCGAGTCGATTTGCATTTTTTTTCATTTATTTGATTGTTATTTAATTATAATTTCAGGAGCAATGCTAACAACAAGAGTTCGCTTATTCAATTGGTACAAAAACATAGTACGAACACACATTATCTGCACGTGGCTTGAACGCATGGAGCACTGCTACCCAGTGATTACAGGTTCGTAGTCTGTGCATGGAGATAAGCAACAAAGGTTTTGGATGGTGAATTTAATGTCTGACTGATTTATAAATGATACACGTTCGTTCTTTAGTTTAACGTCTTTTCACTGTAAGTGATATTAGACGAGGGTAGGAAAAAAAATCGAGTGGGAGTAGGGGGAGGGGGGGGGATTACTGTGTACGCATGCGAGTAAGTGAAAATGTGTGTGTATGTGTGTGTGTGTGTGTGTGTGTGTGTGTGTGTGTGTGTGTGTGTGTGTGTGTGTGTGTGTGTGTGTGTGTGTGTCACATATAGAAAATGATTTATTTAAGTTTTGTTTTAAAAAAAAACATAACAATATAACACATTTCTAATGAAAAACTAACAACTATAACAGCGGACCAGGGAGTTGAAAAAGTCTAAACGATACACATATGCAAAAAAATAACACAATTTGTGCATCAAACGAATTTTATTCTGTCTGCAAGGAGCATGAGAGAGAGAGAGTTCTGGCAATGTTATTTTTGAAGTCTAATTTCATGAAGCTTCTCAGCCCATTTGGCACTTTGACGCAATGAATAATGATAAAAGGCAACGACGCCTCATTTACATTGAAACCATTGCAGCATGTTTTTGTCTTTTTTTATTCACATACTGGTAAAATAAAATGTCACTTCAGCTGTGTTTAAAGAGGCCAGGCAGACAAAGGGAGGGAGAGAGAGAATGTAAAAAATGGAATTGGAAATGGTTTATTCATACAATGGCCATGGCCTCTAATCAATGGTGGTGCAACAAAATATGAAATTGCAAATACAAGTGTATATCGATATTGTCAAACTGTAAGCACCTGTCAAAATTAACAGTTTACAAAGAACAAATTGAATCTCAC
>NC_134876.1:40420311-40422811 GCF_041734735.1 Babylonia areolata | reverse complement strand
TTACATAAAGCGACTGGCTGGATATCATTGCCATGGAGCTTTGAGTTTTTCTGTCTTACATAAAGCGACTGGCTGGATATCATTGTCATGGAGATTTGAGTTTTTCTGTGTCTGTCTTCAACCCCACGCCCTCCAACTTCCCTACTTTTTTAATTTCATTGTGTTCTGTCTTTTATTTTCTTCTATCTTATTTTATTTCATTTTATTTCTTTGTACCTTCAAGATCGTGTCTTCTTTCGTTATTGAGTGCTAGCTGTGCACGAACCCTCAATGCTACGACAGGTGTAACTTTTCGGTCCAGACTTTCCATTGTGGAGCAAGGAGACATGTTTTCTTTGCTTGTTGGCGGCACCCACGTTTGCTATCCTAGGATTCAAAAGACAGTAATAGTAACGACAGTATCATTGCAATGGATATTCATATTCATAATTATAACAACAACAGCGACAACAGCGATAATAATCTGAATGTGGTTCTCTCATGAACAATGATGATGGTTTATCTTTAATTAATGAACATTTTTTATTTGCATTTTTGTTATAATGCACGTGCAACAACAAAAATTAATAATAATAATAATAATAATAATAATAATAATAATAAACAACTACAAAAAACAAACAAACAAAACTAAACAAAGGAAAGAAACACATATAACATAAATAGAATAATTTCCGTCTAAACTTTCTGTTGACAGCATATTTACAATAATTTTATTTCAAAGGCAAACATGCGTAGAAATATAGACAGAACAGACAGACAGACAGACAATATATATATATATGTATGTATATATATATATATATATATATATATATATATATATATATATATATATATATATATATATACACGCATGTATATGCATTCTCATGTTATAACTTGTCTTGATAGCAAATCAAAAAAATAAAAATGAAATAAAAATAAAATAAAATGAAACGAAATAAAAGAAAATAAACGAAGCCGGCGATGACGATTAATTAAAAACCTAACTTTGGTTCTGTGATGAACGATGTGAAGATCATGATGATCATCAAGCAAAGAACTACAGAACGTGTAGGTCAGCGTCAAACACCATTCCTTCTGTACGGCTCTCGTTGTGACACAGCTCTGCAGCACTGGCCCCTCCTTGCCGGGCACGTGGGATGGGTGGAGGTGCTGGGAGGGGGGGGGGAGTAAGGGATGTATGGGAGGGGTCGGGGGTGTGGGGGGGGAGTGTGGGGGGTGGCAGAACACATCAGCTACAGGCGCTAATGGCATATCATTACCCATCCAGGTTAGAGTCAAGTTTATAGCTTACCATCTGTGCATGACCCACCCGCCCTCTTTCCACCACCCCCACCCCCCTTCCCCCTCTCCCTCCGTCCCCACACACCTCCTTCAAAAGGAAGGGGGCTCAAGTCCCCCAAAGCCAGCTAAAGTCCCTAACCGTCACGTGAGATGCGTCGTCTGTTGGGGAAATTGGGGGCGCGGGTGTGGGGGGCGGTGAGGGGGTAGGGAGAAAACTGGAAAGATTAGGGGTGAGGTGGTTAGTTAGGGAGGGGGGAGGGGCTGGGAGAATAATTATAACGACAGCTTTTCTTCAACAAGAGCTGAGAGCGCATGCCCAAGAGGTACAGGTGGAGTTTATCAAAGTAGGAAAGGGGGGGGGGGGTTGTTGTTGTTGTTTTATTATGATGGGGAGATGTATTTTCGTGTCGGCATCCCCTCCCCCTCCCTATTCCCGGTTTACCCCCAGACATGTGCAAGATGGTGGTTGTTCGGGAGTGTACTGCCCAACAGCGTGATTACAGTGTGTCACTTTTCGCTCTGCACTTCTTCATCATGGACCATTCATGTACTGTGTGACAGCTGGGCTTGTGACTGTCGGCTTGCCAATCGGAAAGGTGTGGATCGTTTGGCGGAACCACAGGCACTGGTGTCTGATGTCTATGGCGATGCCATCTTCTGTAGCTGTTTTTCGTGTATGAAGACATACATAACAACAAATCCAACAACAACAAACTCAAAAACTCAGGAACAACAAGAAGGGACTTTAACTCACTCAGTACGGCCAGTCCTATCTTCTCCTCTACACAGACCCCTCGGATGTCCAGTGGGTGTCTGAACGACCCAACCTTTAGCTTCCGTCGTCAGAATTGTGGTATTCTTTGTCAACATTCACCTCTTCAGTATAAAAGCATTCCGCTTGCAATATTTTGATGATGGTAATTGGGATGAAACGCTGTTAACGTCTTCTCTTTCGCCGTTCGTATGGAGAGAGTTAATACAAAGGCCAGTAGCAAGAAGACAGAGATGCTGTAAACGTTAACGTGCAACAACTTGCATGAAAATAAACTACTTTTGACGTGATGCTCGACGATGTCAACAACGATGACTGTATATTGACGGTGGTGGTAGTAATGACGATGATGCTTGTGGATTTTGAACGATCCTGTTATGACAATAGTGAGGATAATGAATCGAAGATTTATGAAGGCGGTTAAAGTTGGTGTTTATG
>NC_134876.1:40407811-40415311 GCF_041734735.1 Babylonia areolata | reverse complement strand
GTTGTGCTGTGCTGTGCTGTGCTGTAATTGTCTCTATTGTATTCCAAATGTGTTGTGCTGTGCTGTGCTGTGCTGTGTTGTGTTGTGCTGTGCTGTGCTGTGTTGTGCTGTGCTGTGCTGTGCTGTGTTGTGCTGTGCTGTGCTGTGCTGTGCTGTGTTGTGCTGTGCTGTGCTGTAATTGTCTCTATTGTATTCCAAATGTGTTGTGCTGTGCTGTGTTGTCTTTGTATTGTGTTGTGCTGTGCTGTGTTGTCCTTGTCTGTATTGTATTGTGTTGTGTTGTGCTGTGTTGACCTTGTCTGTATTGTATTGTGTTGTGCTGTGCTGTGTTGTCCTTGTCTGTATTGTATTGTGTTGTGCTGTGCTGTGTTGTCCTTGTCTGTATTGTATTGTGTTGTGCTGTGCTGTGTTGTCCTTGTCTGTATTGTATTGTGTTGTGCTGTGCTGTGTTGTCCTTGTCTGTATTGTATTGTGTTGTGCTGTGCTGTGTTGACCTTGTCTGTATTGTATTGTGTTGTGCTGTGCTGTGTTGTCCTTGTCTGTATTGTATTGTGTTGTGCTGTGCTGTGTTGTCCTTGTCTGTATTGTATTGTGTTGTGCTGTGCTGTGTTGACCTTGTCTGTATTGTATTGTGTTGTGCTGTGCTGTGTTGTCCTTGTCTGTATTGTATTGTGTTGTGCTGTGCTGTGTTGTCCTTGTCTGTATTGTATTGTGTTGTGCTGTGCTGTGTTGTCCTTGTCTGTATTGTATTGTGTTGTGCTGTGCTGTGTTGTCCTTGTCTGTATTGTATTGTGTTGTGCTGTGCTGTGTTGTCCTTGTCTGTATTGTATTGTGTTGTGCTGTGCTGTGTTGACCTTGTCTGTATTGTATTGTGTTGTGTTGTGCTGTGTTGACCTTGTCTGTATTGTATTGTGTTGTGTGTGTTGTGCTGTGCTGTGTTGACCTTGTCTGTATTGTATTGTGTTGTGTGTGTTGTGCTGTGCTGTGTTGACCTTGTCTGTATTGTATTGTATTGTGTTGTGTTGTGCTGTGCTGTGTGTGCTGTGCTGTGCTGTCATTGTCTGTTTTGTATTGTGCTGTGCTGTGCTGTCATTGTCTGTTTTGTATTGTGTTGTGCTGCACTGTCATTGTCTGTTTTGTATTGTGCTGTGCTGTGTTGTGCTGTCATTGTCTGCATTGTGTTGTGCTGTGCTGTCATTGTCTGTATTGTGCTATGCTGTGCTGTCATTGTCTGCATTGTGTTGTGCTGTGCTGTCATTGTCTGCATTGTGTTGTGCTGTGCTGTCATTGTCTGCATTGTGCTATGCTGTGCTGTCATTGTCTGCATTGTGTTGTGCTGTGCTGTCATTGTCTGCATTGTGCTATGCTGTGCTGTCATTGTCTGCATTGTGTTGTGCTGTGCTGTCATTGTCTGCATTGTGTTGTGCTGTGCTGTCATTGTCTGTATTGTGTTGTGTTGTGCTGTGCTATCATTGTCTGTATTGTGTTGTGCTGTGTTGTGTTGTTATTGTTTGTGTTGTATTTTGTTGTGCTGTGCTGTGCTGTCATTGTCTACATTGCATCGTATTGTGCTGTGCTGTGCTGTGCTGTGCTGTGCTGTGCTGTGCTGTGATGTCATTGTCTTTATTGAATTTTGTTGTATTGTGTTGTGTTGTCCTTGTCTGTATTGTGTTGTGCTGTGCTGTAATTGTCTGTATTGTATTGTGCTGTGTTGTGCTGTGCTGTGCTGTCATTGTCTTCATTGTGTTTATTGTGCTGTACTGTGCTGTCATTGTCTGCATTGTGTTGTATTGTGCTGTGCTGTGCTGTCATTGTCTGTATTGTGTTGTGCTGTACTGTGATGTGATGTGCTGTCATTGTCTGTATTGTGTTGTGCTGTGCTGTCATTGTCTGTATTGTGTTGTGCTGTGCTGTCATTGTCTGTATTGTGTTGTGCTGTACTGTGATGTGATGTGATGTGCTGTCATTGTCTGTATTGTGTTGTGCTGTGCTGTCATTGTCTGTATTGTGTTGTGCTGTGCTGTGCTGTCATTGTCTGTATTGTGTTGTGCTGTGCTGTCATTGTCTGTATTGTGTTGTGCTGTGCTGTGCTGTCATTGGTTGTGTTGAGTTGTGTTGTGCTGTGCTGTCATTGTCTGTGTTGTGCTGTGCTGTCATTATCTGTATTGTGTTGTATTGTGCTGTGCTGTCATTGTCTGTATTGTGCTGTGCTGTGCTGCCATTGTCTGTATTGCATTGTGTTGTGCTGTGCTGTGCTGTGCTGTGCAGTCATTGTCTGTGTTGTGTTGTGCTGTACCGTCATCGTCTATATTGTATTGTGCTGTGCTGTGCTGTGCTGTGTTGTGCTGTGCTGTGCTGTCATTGTCTGTATTGTATTGTGCTGTGCTGTCATTGTCTGTATTGTATTGTGTTGTGCTGTGCTGTGCTGTCATTGTCTGTATTGTATTGTGCTGTGCTGTGCTGTCATTGTCTGTATTGTATTGTGCTGTGATGTGCTGTCATTGTCTGTATTTTATTGTGTTGTGCTGTGCTGTGCTGTCATTTGTGTTGTGCTGTCCTGTGCTGTCATTGTCTGTATTGTATTGTGCTATACTGTGCTATCCTGTGCTGTGCTGTGTTGTGCTGTCGTAATGTGCTATGTTGTGTTGTGCTGTGCTGTCATTGTCTGTATTGTGTTGTGCTGTGCATGCTGTGCTGTACTTGTCTGTCTTGCATTGTGTTGTGTGGGATGTGTTGTCCTTGTCTGTGTTGTGTTGTGCTGTCATTGTCTGTATTGTGTTGTATTGTCCTGTGCTGTGTTGTCCTTGTCTGTGTTGTGTTGTGTTGTGCTGTCATTGTCTGTATTGTGTTGTATTGTCCTGTGCTGTGTTGTCCTTGTCTGTATTGTGCTGTGTTGTGTTATGCTGTGCTGTGCTGTCATTGTGTGTATTGCATTGTGTTGTGCTGTGCTGTGCTGTCATTGTCTGTATTGTATTTTATTGTGTTGTGTTGTGCTGTGTGTGATGCATGATGTGTTGTATTGTGTTGTTGTTGTCAAAGTAAAGTCAAAGCCAAACCAAATTTTCATTTCACGATGGTAATGGAATAAGCAACAACTGCTTTTTACATCAAGCTGTCTGTTGTATGGTATGGTATGGTGTGGTGTGGTATGGTGTGGTGTGGTGTGGTATGGTATGGTGTGGTGTGGTATGGTATAGTGTTGTGTCGTATCGTGTCAAGTTGTGCTGTGCTGCGTTGTGCTGGGTTGTGCTTTTTTTTGCTTTTTTTTTTTTTTTTATTGTTTTGAACTTTCTTTTTGTTCCCGTGTACCTTCACAACTTTTTTCAGTCGCGTGCAGCTCGGGCTTTCCTTTTCCAACGTGTTGCCACAGAGCAGCGCCACTTTGTGTGTGTGTGTGTGTGTGTGTGTGTGTGTGTGTGTGTGTGTGTGTGTGTGTGTGTGTGTGAGTGCTTTTTTGTTTGTTCGGTAGTTTATTTTTTTTCCTGCCTCTAACTGATGATAAGTACGGTTATAAACTTACTTTGTTGGGCTTTAATTATGTGTTGCACAGTTGCGTTTGTGTTTCTTGAAATAAAATTTGTTTTTTAAATGTGTGTGTGTGTGTGTGTGTGTGTGTGTGTGTGTGTGTGTGTGTGTAGAGTGTTTTTGGGGTTTTTTTAACAGAATATTGTTGATGATAACTTTTCGTTGCCAAGGGGTTTTTATGTGCCCTACTTGCATGTTATGCATGACACTGAATGCATAATCTCTTTCGAAATACTAGCACAGAGAGCTTAAGAAGAAACTGATTCATTACCATAATATTTTAATAATAATAATAATAATTTATTTTTATATAGCGCTATAATACAAGCATAAGCACGCCCTAAGCGCTTTACAATTCAATACCTAAAGTGAAACAAGTAAGCATATAATAAGTAGCAGAAACATAAAACAGAATCATTAATATTATAAAAACACAATGCATAAAACTCACAAAGTAACATACTATCAATACTACAACTGTTACACTCCAACACTCACACTAACACACACGCACAGACATACACATGATTAAACGGCTGAAATTTTGGGTAGAAAAGGTAAAAGGGGTAAAAATCGGGTCATTCTCCCTTTCAAACCACACCACCACCATCCATCTACCCACCCCCATTCTCTCTACTCTCCCATCACACACACTCGCATTGCCATGGGCTTGGGACAACAGCACTATTTGAGTTATGACAAGTATTTTTTAAAGAGATAAGTTTTAAGATTTGCTTTAAAGGTAGATAGATTACATTTAATGCATGATTGAAGGTATTCACGATAGTCTGATTTTAGTGTGTATAAAAGTGATCAATTACAGGTTCGTAAAATATTTCGAAAATTTTTAATTTAAAAAAGTCTAAAACTGCATATCGTGTGTTCACTTTTTTTTTTTTTTTTTTTTTTTTTTAGCCAACCGTGCAACTAGGTAACTGATCAATATGAAAAAACAGTTTACTTATGATGTGAATATATCGGGCATTGTAATTCTAAGGGAAGAGCGATTTTTAAGAAAATAAAACGTGTATCCGGAAAATCACGTGATAAAAATAAACATTAAATGCTCTCTCTCTCTCTCTCTCTCTATCTCTCTATATATATATATATATAGAGAGAGAGAGAGAGAGACAGAGACAGAGACAGAGACAGATTGAGAGAGAGACAGAGAGAATTTCTTTTTCTTCTTTTGTGGGCTGCTATTCCCATGATCACTCGTATACACGAGTAGGTTTTTATGTGTATGGCCGTTTGTTTGTTTTTTGTTCATATGTTTATATTACCCTTTAAAAAAAAACAAAAAAACTAATCGATGTGCACAAAAGAATGTAAACCGCGAGCAGGAAATTCAGTTCAATCCGGACAGGTCAATTTTCAGTAAATAAATACAAACACAAACGAGTAACAGGGTGATAAGAACACAACTGATGAACGAATGAAAAACTAAGGTCGTTTAATTCATTTTTGCACTGATGTCTTGTCCAACTCCCCCTCTCTCTCTCTTTATTTCTTATTTATTTGTGCTTTTTATATCATCGTTATATGATTTTTAAAGAATCTTTATAAAGCCTTACTTCTTGAAAGAAGACTTTGTTTTTTTAGCTGTTTGCTTGCATTCGTTTTCTTCCACTATCATGATATGATCAGATGGAATGTCTTTTGGTTCTTGGCGCCGGCCCTCACATTGGCAGTGAAAACAAAGGCAGATACCAACCACTCAAGACATACAATGAAACAACTGTCTTTTCCATCTCATCGCTTCACGGAAACTCTGTGAAGGCACAGAGTCGTGGATTTTCTACGCCAGACTGAGCGGTGACTCAAACGTGTCTGAAGACATTTCCCACAAAGCCAAACGGTCACGAGTTCCAACCTCCCCTGAACTACAGAGACCACCATTCTTTGTTCCACGATTACACTTTGGAGTGGTGGGCTGGGTGCTAATGCTTCGAATGAAACGAAAGAAAAACCTCCCGTTTGCACCAGATCTTCAAGATTCGTGCAATATCCGCGGCGTTTCTTCTTTCTGTTCTTCTTTTAAACAAACAAGAAATATGTGAATGAGTGTACTAAAAGATAAACGCAAAAAGAACAAACGGGTTGTGTCGTTCTGTTAATATCAAATCTCGACAATTTCTTCTTTTTTTTCTTATATTTTTTCCCGACTTGTCTTTGAACGAAAAAAAATGATATTCACTTTGCTGTTCATTCAGAAGAAGGGGGAAAAGCTATGAACCACTGCGAACATTCCTCACTTCATTGAACTGAAGTAAAGGCCAGTTTAGACAATGTACGAAAATTGATAGAATGTAAAAGGTATTGCCGTTTTCTTTTAGGAAAGAAATGAAAGTGCTGGATATTGAACAACATTCCTGCATTGGAACAAAAAAATGTTTAGATCATTCATTCACATGTGCACTAAGGACAGAGTTCTCAAAACGTCAATTGAGTACCATTCAGGAACGTGTACAGTCTTTCATCTCAGTGGTTTGGTGAATAGAGATGCTGAATTTCCGGCAAACAGCTATTTATGTAACCATGGTAACGAGTACCGGGTGTTTTCTTTTCTTTCTTTTTCTTTTGCTTTTTTTTTATTATTAAAAAAAACCCACAGCTATCGTTTACAACCTCAGAATTTTTTTTTTTTTTTTTTTTTTTTTTTTTTTTGATGAAACGGTTTTTGTTTTGTTTTTTTCAAAAGTGTTTTCAAGTTGTTAGTGGTGAGCGTTTGCCTGAACTGCAGTTGGTGTATTTAGTGAGAGGCATCATGCAGCCGGCATAATTTGAATAATCTCTCGATTTTTTTTAACATTTTATAAAGATATACCTGCTTTATGAAGTGGCCATTAACTTTTTTTTAAGTTTGTATAATGATAATAATAATGATAATAATAATTATGATGATGATGATGATAATAATGATGATGATGATGATTATAATAATAATAATAATAATAATAATGAATACTTGTTGAGCGCTCTCCTCCCTTAACGGGAGATCAAGGCGTTTTACAGTGAACATCACACACACACACACACACATACACACACACACACACACACACACACACACACACACACACACACACACACACACACACACACATCTTTATGTATTATGTTTGGTCAAAGGCGCGTGTGGCTTCTTTGTGAAATATCTGGTTCTGTTGACGTTATGATATCTGGACTACCTAGTTCTGTAAACGTTATGATTTCTGGTCTACTTAATTCTGGTGACGTTATGATTTCTGCTACCTAATTCTGGTGACGTTATGATTTCGGGACTACCTAATTCTGTTGACATAATTTCTGCTACCTAATTCTATTCACGTTATGATTTCTGTACTACCTAATTCTGTTGACGTTATGATTTCTGGACTACCAAATTCTGTTGACGTTATGATTTCAAGACTACCTAGCTCTGTTTACAGTATGATTTCTGTTACCTAATTATGTTCACGTTATGATTTCAGGACTACCTAGTTCTGTTGACGTTATGATTTCTGTACTAATTCTGGTGACGTTATTATTTTTGACTACCAGGTTCTGTTGAGATTATGATTTCGGGACTTCCTAGCTCTGTTGAAATTATGATTTATGGGCTGCCTAGTTCTGTTGGCTTCCTAGTTTAGCCTGTGAGATCCTGATGTGTTTGTTTCTTTTTCCAGGGAATGAAATGGCTCTATAATAATGTGTCCTGCGCTTTCTGTTCCTGATGAATGTCTTTGCAAAAACACAAAATGCTTAGACATGTCTTCTTATTGGTATTATTTTCTTTTTTCCATTTTTAATCACGTTTCCAGCAATGTGTAGCAGCAAATGAAAACCGGCAATATATGTAACAAGCCACACAGTGAGTTACATGACAAGATTTACAGGGTGAGAGGGAGGGAAATGAGGGTCGTGTGTGTGTGTGTGTGTGTGTGTGTGTGTGTGTGTGTGTGTCTCCTCAACAACAATAATCATATAGAAAAA
>NC_134876.1:40307811-40402811 GCF_041734735.1 Babylonia areolata | reverse complement strand
TACAAAGCTTCTATACGTTACCTCCACTGTAAATGTCATTCAAGTACAACCTGCTAAAACAGTGTCACAATATAGCAAAAAGAAACGTACCTAATACAAATGTATCTACCAGTGAGATAGAACACACAGGCCCACGTGAATCATTTTTTTCTCGATTAAAGTGAAAACGAGAGTCAGACATGTGTTCTTTGATCATCCCGATGTCTCTGTGCATGACGGAACGGGGCCCGTGGAAAATAAAATACTCCAGTCAGCAACAGCTATTCCAATGCGGAAGTCAGCATATGTGTATGGACACCAGCAAATGACGTTTATTTCGTTCTTGAATGAGCTCATCAAGCTTGCTGCTCGCTCCCGGTCGCCTTACGAAATTCCTCCCTGACTGTATACATACATCTGGCAAATTACGGTTCTTAAGGATGCACACAAGCATGCACTCGTAAAGGGAAAACGACCGAATAATATTGAATAACACCGAAAATACTCTCAAAATCAATACCAGTAACAGAAGACAGTGTAAGTCCTTGAAGATCACTCCGACACTTACTTCCAAAGTTTGATCATAGCACCAGCAACAATCCTCTCTGTCTGAACACTGTGAAGATGGGGGTCCTGGCTGCTCTGTCCAGCCTCCCGCTGCTGCTGTGTCTCTCCATGTGACAGGATGCGGTTGAAACGACTGATATGGAAACTGAACGAAATCAATACCTCAACTCGATTTAATTTTTACATGGTCTGATACAGACATGATTGGATTGGTCTTTTACGTTGTTTTCAATAGTTTTAACTCTGTATAAGTTGTACACGTACTGAGCTGGAAGTGCGTGAATGAACTGATGTTTTTAGCGTTGTTGTGATTGACCTTTTGACGTTATTTTGTGTTCAAATGGTTTCAAGACTTGACGAATAATGAGCCTTGACACGAACCATTGCTGTCTGCCGGGATAATATTTACATGATTTGATTTGATTCTCTCTCTCTCTCTCTTGGTAGCGCAGCCACTCTTGAACTCACAGCCACATGGAGAGAAATTTGTACTTCTGTTATTAAGACAAGCGCATCAATATGGAGGAAAGTAAGCAAACAAAGCAAAACTGAGATATAGAATATATAGTAATACAGAGTTTGTTTATTCTGTTCATGTCAAAGCTTTTTATATAAGCGGACTGTAAGTCATTCAGTGAATTTTAACAGTATAGTGCGAATAAATACAAATAAACAACTAAATCAGAACACACACACACACACACACACACACACACAGAGAGAGAGAGAGAGAGAGAGAGAGAGAGAGAGAGGTAACGTCTGTCCAGTCTCTGGGCCCGGGAACGCAGGATAAGCGTCTCTTGAAACCTGGAGAGACTTTTCTGCACCGTCTACCTGCACGACGATCTTTCTGAGAAAGCAGCTTGTCAGGTGTTCACGTCGACGTACAAGGCCTTCTGATCTATTTTACAGATGTCTTTATAGCTCAGATAGGGTCTCCCAATGGGACATTTTCCTTGTACCGGTTCTCCGTAAACGAGATCTTTGAGGATCTGGCTATCGTCCATCAGTCTGTTTGAACGAGCCACGCATGCATATCTGTTTCAACAAGATGTACATGCTGGGGATTCCAGTCATCACAAGAACACTGTTGTTCAGATTTTTGTCTTGCCAGACTGTTCAGGATGCGTCAGCGGCAGCACACAGGGAAGGCGTGGGGTTGTTGTTTCTATGGGGTGTGCTGGATCCATGCCTCACTGCCGTTCAGGAGGGTGCCTGTGACGCAGGTCCTGTAGGCCTGGATCTTGGTGTGTTCCGTCAGCTTCCTGTTTGTCCATGTTCCCTTTGTCAGTCTGCACGCCGTGGTGGATGCTCTGCTGATACAACTTGTTCAGTTTGGTGTCAATAGTGAGGAAATCTGAAATCGTCGAGCGCAGGCACACAAACTCATGAGCAAATACCCCGCGATTGGACATGCACACACACACACACACACACACACACACACACACACACACACACACACACATACAGACATATAGACATACAAACATACAGACATGCATACAATGCAGGCGCGCAGAGAATTAGGCGATAAAATAAAAAAAGAAAACTGACAAATATCTTTATCAACCCCTTTCAAAACAACAACAACAAAATACACAAATAGAAAAGGTTTCAAAAGCTAGAAAAAAAAAGAAAGAACATCCCCTAAAAATAAGAAGAAGAAAAACAAGAATGGATGAACGAATTAAGCAAATGTCTCCAAAGAAAGAAATACAGAAGATAAAAGAAAGTCAGGCGAGCATTTTTATTCTTATGGACCTTTCAAAAGGCCTGAAACAAAGAAACAAGCACAAGAGAAAAGAAAAGAAAGAGAGAAAGAAAGAAGGATGAAAGAAAGAGAGAGAGAAAGAATTTTTTTTAAAGAAAGAAAGAATGAAAGAAAAGAGGTATGTGCCTTTTGGATTAGAAACGGGCAAAATAAGAGCAGATCGCTGCCATTCGCACTCAGCATGCCATGCGCGCCCGTGGCGATTTTGGGGAGGGGTTTTTGTTTTTGTTGGGTTTTTGTTTTGTTTTTTGTTTGTTTTTTGCTGTTGTTTCCGTGTTGTTGTTTCGTTGTTGTTGTTGTTCTGTTTTTATTTTCGTTTGTGTTTGTGTAGGCGTTTTGTTTTGTTTTAGTATTGTTCACAAATGCTGGTACAATCCCAAAGCAACCATAGTTCATCGGTTTTTGTTGTTGTTTGTTTCTTTGTTTCTTTCTTTCTTTGAAGGACAAGCGAAGGAATGGAGAGATAGAAAGACGACAGAGAAAGAAACACAGAAAGAGAACATAATCTGTGTTCACACACGCGCGCACAAAGATGCATAATTGTGCATGCAAACCAATGCGTGCGTAATTACTCACAATCCACCTCATCCTCCTTCCTAGACACATAGATACCACACACACACACACACACACACACACACACACACACACACACACACCACTAACATAATATTCTCTCTATCCATTTCGTGAATATACTCACATAGATATATACACGTAACATATATATTTGATTAAACTATATGTCCCCACCCCTTCTTACCCTTCGCGCGCGCGCGCGCGTGTTTGTGTGTGTGTGTGTGTGTGTGTGTGTTAAATTTCATGCAACCACTAACGACTCGTTTTCTCTCACAATCAGTTTTTAAGCAGGCACAAACAAGTTTGTGTTGGTGAGTGTGGTCAGGATGTTGATGCTGATGTTGTTGTTTTGCTATAGGCCTACTTTGTTTTGTTTTTCTTTGCTTCGATTGAGTTCGATCGTGTGAATGTTCCCACTTATCGGTTCTACTGATTAAAGCTGCATATGAATATAAAGGAGTTATCCTTTGTGTCATCCTAACTAAACTTTGTCCAAAGTCGCAGGCCGGAGCAGCAGTCTTCGCACCAAAATAGCCGAATGGTTAAAGCGTTGGACTTTCAATTTGAGGGTCCCGGGTTCGAATCTCGGTGACGGCGCCTGGTGGGTAAAGGGTGGAGATTTTTTCGATCTCCCAGGTCAACATATGTGCAGACCCTCTAGTGCCTGAACCCTCTTCGTGTGTATACGCACGCAGAAGATCAAATACGCCCGTTAAAGATCCTGCAATCCATGTCAGCGTTCTGTGGGTTATGGAAACGAGAATATACCAAGCATGCACGCCCCCGAAAACGGAGTATGGCTGCCTACACGGCGGGGTAAATAAACAAAACGGTCATACACGTCAAATGGTACATGTCTGTCTGAGTGTGTATGTGTGCATGCCTGAAATCTGATTGAATGACACAGGAAACGAATGATGAGCGCCCAATGGCAGCTGTCAGATGGCTCTACCCAGGTAGGCAGCCTGTTGTGCAAATGACCCCGTGTTTGTAAAGCGCTTAGAGCTTGGTCTCCGACCGAGGATAGGCGCTATATAAGTATCCATATCAATCAATCAATCAATCAAAAATAAAATTGCCTCTTTCCTTTTTGTTTTCATATTATTCTCTACAGATTTTGACAGCAGTCGTTCACTGGTTCAAACTGCAGTCGAAATCCTTTCAAAACTTTACAAAAATACGCCTGTTCAAGCAAGCAAATTGGTTTTACACATTATAGTAAACTTTTTCTGGAAGATCGAGCAGACTGCTACATGTTTGAAATGCTTGTATTACTGCAATTGTTTGTCACCCACATTGTATGTATGATTTCATGAATGTTCCCCCACCACACCATTTTCTTCATTTTTCTCACATTCCAACCCTTTCTTTCTCCAACCCCGACTCAACATTTTTTGCGGGTATTTCTTCTTTGTTCCATTCTATCCATTTTCTTTCAAGTATTCATATCTTTTTTTTTTCTTTCTCAATATTAATCCACCCTGTGTCACCACTGTGTGATCGATGTCCTTTCCCAGCACACCATTATCCTATATGTGGGCCCTATATATCACTGCTGTGGATTAGTTTTCTCCCATTGTGACTGGGCACGAGGCGTATTGCTATTGAGAAAATGTTCATGTTTCTTTCCAAATGGCGTCTTGCATTATGATGTGGTCGTGCGCTGCGCT
Source organism: Babylonia areolata (assembly GCF_041734735.1). NCBI lineage: Eukaryota > Metazoa > Mollusca > Gastropoda > Neogastropoda > Buccinidae > Babylonia > Babylonia areolata. Next base: position 40,398,242 of record NC_134876.1, on the reverse strand, counting down.
GATAGGCAATGACATGTGTGTGTGTGTGTGTGTGTGTGTGTGTGTGAGTGCGCTCACGCGCGAGTGTGTGTTTGTGTGTGCGCGCGCGTGTGTCTGCGTGGGGCTGGGTGTGTGATGATGTCAACCAAGGCTGACGAGTTTTCAGGTCCTTTCAGTTCATGAGACACATAAACACCGTTAATTTTCAACACCAAGCCCTCTCTCTCTCTCTCTCTCTCTCTCTCTCTCCACCCAATAAAGCAGAGCTGTGCCCCCTCCCCCCTTCTCCCCTCTTACCACCATTTCCACTCTGCCTCACCTTTGCCATTGATTTGTCTTCACACACACACACACACATACGCACACACACACACACACACACACACACACACACACACACACACACACACACACACACACACACGAGTCAGCAGCGACTCAAGGTGAGTAAAGATGTTGGAGCTGGGTGGGGTGAAGGGTAGACTTAAAAGAAAAGAAAAAATCCAACAGTAGAGTACCCTCCTTACCACGACAGAACAGGGGCTAAACGATAGTAATTTCAGCGTGATGGAAACGCCATTGCTTGCCGCCCCGGCCGCCATTAAGTCGGGTGGCAACGAGTGTGATTTTTGTCGTCTCGGGCGACAAGTAAAGGGCCGGGGGAATAGAGTAGATCGGCTGGTTGCAAGCGACACGGCTAATGGGGCAGGGCCCGAGTTAGCCGCGCCGACTGCTGGCTCTCTGCGCTGCGCCAGAGCTGCTTGGGCCGCGCCATCAGCAAACAACGCTAATCAAGGCAGCCGCCACCGCCACCGCTGCCACCGCTCCGCTATCTGCACACACACACACACACACACACACACACATGCACTCTCGCACGCACGCAAGCGCACACACACGTACGTGCGCGCGCACACACACACACACACACACACACACACACACACACACACACTGGGGTCGCTTTCACATTAGCCGTCTCCAGTCGCCACGTGCGGGAAAAGCAGTCGGGCCACTCACTTCTATAGACTGACTGATTTCTCTGTGTGCATGTGTACATGTGTGTGTGTGTGTGTGTGTGTGTGTGTGTGTGTGTGTGTGTCTGTGTATGTGTGTCTGTGTGCGTGCACAAGAGCGCGCGCGTCAGTTATCACAGCAGCCTGTCTCCATCGTATTCTTTTCCTGTTTCTGGCCACCTCTCTCTCTCTCTCTCTCTCTCTCTCTCTGTGCCATAAACGTATCGAATGAACGCACAGAAACAGAAAATCAAAATGAGATTAATTACAGGCCAAGATATGTATATGTGGCTCATAATTATGTGCTCGCAAATATGGATACACACACACACAAAAATCCATAACTGTTTTCTTTCTTTTCTTTATCACTTTGGTTCCTCTCGGGATTTCTGACTTTGTTTTCCCGCACCTTTATTTCTATATGTTACATGTATGTAAGTTGATGGGAGCACTAAATGTCAATGGTGTGCTGGTGGGTGCTGTCATCCTATTTATGAGCAAAACCAGAACCCTTTTGTCAATGTTTTTTTTTCCAAAATCTTTTTGTTTGTTTTTCCTTGTTGATGCTCTAAAACATATAAAAGAATAGAAAAGGCAAAGCAAAAAAAAAAGTATTCACACAGAAAACGACACAGAACCGGGTAAAGGAGAGTAAATTAGACTATCAAGATATGATATCAAATAAATAAACCAAATTAAGTCGACAGTGTTCAGTACATTACAAAAATAAGGTTCAGGGCCTCCTTTGGGCCTGGTTTAGAATCCGTGTGTGTGTGTGTGTGTGTGTGTGTGTGTGTGTGTGACAACATATTATTTGATGTTGTTCGAATGTGCGTTTCGCATGTTCAAGAAAAACAAGTATATCCAGTATCGGGTGCTTGTTATTGTGCTGAATGATTCTGGTCACAACAGATTTCTCTGTGGGGATTTCGTGCTGCTCGTTCCAGATAGAGCGTGTCACCACAGTACAGCGCCACCAACATTTTGTTTGTCTCTCTCTCTGAGACGATGGTGAGAGGGCTGGGCACACACAAGACATTCGACTTGCAAACCGCAAACGTCGCCAATTGGAACGGCGATGGCGATCAACAAAACTGAAAATCCACTATCAAATCTTCCAAAAACAAATGAATAAAGTCAAACATATGATCTCATCAGCGAAGACAAACTTCTTTTCTTCTCAAGTTCTCTATGCCACATCCACCAAATCTCTTTACTCTATCATGTCAAAACTTCTTGGTACTGCAAAAAAGACTCACCTTCCTTCTGCCTACACTTTATATGAACTTCCCAATGTCTTCTCCTCTTTCTTTTTCGACAAAGTCCAAAATATTCGTACCATCTTAGACCAAATGCCTTTCCAACCTGTTCATCCTGATCCTCAATTCAACGGCACTCCCCTCCATTCCTTTGATCCACTGACTGAAACAGAAGTCCTGAAAGAAATGACAAATAAATCCTGTGAGCTCGATCCTATACCAGCCTCTGTCCTTTCCCAGTGTGTCTCACAGCTTCTCCCAACAATCACCAGTATTGTCAACTCATCCCTTCTCACTGGAACGTTTCCATCCACTTTCAAAACTGCAATCGTCCGGCCTCTTCTGAAGAAACTTTGACGCAAACATTTTGAAAAAACTATCGACCAGTTTCTAATCTTCCATTCCTGTCCAAACACCTTGAAAAAACTGTCCTGAAGCAGCTCAACAACCACTTTTGTTTCAACTATCTCATCCACCCATTTCAATCTGCCTATCGTGCTGACCACAGTACCGAAACCACTCTCCTCCACATCCTGAATAACCTACTGCTAGCGTCCGACTCAGGACAAATTTCCCTTCTCACTCTTCTCGACTTGTCAGCCGCCTTTGACACGATAGACCATTCAATCCTTCATTACCGTCTTCATTTTACATTTGGTATCAACGGCACTGTTCTAAACTGGTTCAAATCTTATCTCACTTATCGATTCCAGTCCGTCATTGTTGATAATTTCCAGTCTGAACCCGTTAAAATCGAACATGGAGTCCCACAGGGATCTGTTTTAGGCCCAATGCTCTTCACACTGTACACTGCTCCTCTCGCTGAAATTATCAACCGCCATAATGTCAGTCATCATTCTTATGCTGTGATAACACTCAACTCCAGAAGAGTGATACCCCCGAAAAACATCCAACTGCTTCTTGGACATTCAAAACTGGATGACTCTAAATAAGTTACAATTGAACGCGGACAAAACTGAAACAATGATCATAGGAACTAAACAAAAACTCTCTTCCATTACAACTGACACAATCAAACTTGGCAGTACATCCATCCCTCTTTCCAGTTCAGTCAGGAACCTCGGTGTTGTCCTTGACAACACACTGTCCATGCAAAAATTTATCAGTCAGACATGTCAATCCTGCTAATGTCAATTGCGGCGCATCAGTTCCATCCGGAAATATCTGTCCATTGACTCAACATCTACACTTGTCGTTTCTCTCATTCTCTCTCGCCTTGACTACTGTAACTCTCTATTGTCTGGTTTGCCTGCTTCATCCATTCAGTCCCTTCAGCGCATACAAAATTCTGCTTCCCGACTCGTCCTCAGAAAGAAAAGATCTGAGCACATCACTCCTCTTTTGCAACATCTCCATTGGCCCCCTGTCTCACACAGAATAAAGTACAAGATCAGCACTGTTATAAATGTATTCACAAATCTGCCCCTTTCTGTCTCTGCGGCTGCCTTCACCTCTACACTCCATCTCGCTCACTACGATCGGCTTCGGATCCACTCTGTTTACGTATACCCAGATTCAAACACTCAATTGTTGGCCGCCGTTATTTCTCTGTCTCTGGACCTTGCAATTGGAATGAACTTCCTCTTTCGCTTCGTCAGGTCTCCGCACTCAGCTCTTTCAAGTCTGGCCTTAAAACCCACCTCTTTCCAAAATAGCCTCCCTTCCCTGCCTCTTCCTTGTCTTCAGTTTCTCCAGTTTTAGAGTTATACATGCGTGTGAATGACTGGTGCGAAAGCGCTTTCATTTGTCTCTGCACAGGATTCAGCGCTATATAAATACCAGTAGTAGTAGTAGTAGTAGTAGTAAGTCTATTTGTATAGGTGGATTAATCTTCGGAAACTTGTCACACACACGTATTTACCTCCCTTCCCCTGCCTCTTCCCCTCGCCTCTCTGTATTTTAGCCCATGAGCATGTTACGAGTATTTCCATGTTTGTTCAAAATGCTTAATTTATGCCACGCAACCTAACACTGGCTTCTTGTGGACTATACATACAGCAGCTCTAACTCGTGATTTGAGGTGCGTGCTGTGACTGGAAAGAGAAAGGTGACACGCGAACAGTCCCTGCTTGTGCGTCTGAAATCATACGTGGGCAGGTCGTGTGAGCAGAGCATGATGATATCTAACGGATATCGTTGTTCAGAAAGAAACAGAGAGAAGGAAAGAAAGACACTGAACACTAAAGGAACTGAGATAAAAGCCTTCTACAGAAATTGGAGGGGGTGGGGAGAAAGAAAAGGAAGAAAAGAGGAACCTAAGGAAAAAAGATTTTTTTGAAAGTTAAAATCCTGGATAAAAATCCAGCTCCACACAAATGTTGACGACAGCCTGTTACGCAACACGAAGGACAGTTGACGATGAAATAAGATTTTTTTTTTTTTTGACAATGTCATTGATTTACTCATGTATCGAATCTTTAAAAACAATTTTTTCAACACACCCTGCTACGTCCTATTGACAAATACCTGAAAGTGGTGGGGGACACATTGCCCAGAGGCTGCAAGTGACTTGATTCAAGCAAAGACAATGAACACCGTCGAACTATAACAAGTTTAATAACGCTGTTTGATCCAGGTTTGAAATCACAACTTTTTCGTTGTTCGTGAGTTTGCAACTTCACAGTTCACGTGCCTCGGTTTTAGGACTGTCGCGTGTATGGTTGTTTTCAGCTCATCATTTAGGTAGCCATACTCAGTTTTCGGGGTCAGGCGCATTCTGTGTGTGATTTTGTTGTTTCCGTGACCCGCCAAAACGCTGACACAGGCTGAAGGATCTCTGACGCTTTGTATCTGAACATGCGTATACATGTGCACAAAGCGGTGAACAGACAAAGAAGCCAGCACAACAGCTACAGGGAAGAGCTCCACCATTCGCCAACAAGGTGCTGCCGGAATTCAAACCACAGTCCTTGCAGGACGTGAGGCAGACAAAATCAGAGAAGCAAAACAGCAAGCTTGAGTGTATGATTTCGCTACAGCTGGAGGCTTCATCGAGGACAGGTTTTTTTATATATGTTTCAGAGACGTCTGTGTAGTGATGACTTAGCAGTTCGATACATAAAAGATAATGAAAAACAGAATAAAACTTTCCGCTAAAATACGACCCTCCAACAAACGAAAACAATTCTCTGTCATGCCTGCACTGTACTGGATAGGATAATGGACAACCTGAACGCAGGAATTGCTAACGATGTACAATGATTTTCGACCACCGCTTTAGCAGTTAATAAAGCTGAACATGAGTATTAGAATTCGGGTAATTTGTTGGTTTTATTCTGAAACATTGCGCATTTTTGTTATATTTCTAAAATAACTAAGCAACACTTTATGTCATCTGAACAAAAAGTACACACATATTTGTTCGTGTATGTAAATTACAGGGATTTTTTTTTATTCAAAAACTGAAACAGTATATTACATTCCTTGAGGCTTCATGGGTCATTTTTTTTTCCAACTCTTCAACAGACTGCACATTCTGACACAGATATGGTGGCAGAAACAGACACACACAGAGAAAGACAAGGAGTGGACTGGAAAGGAGGGAGGAGCAAAAAGGACTTGGTTTGAGGGGTTGGGTTTTTTTTTTACCAACGCCAAAAAACGACACCCGTCCATCAAATCACCTTAATCCTTCCTCCACCACGTCACCCTTCCTAACATAAATACTCCCATCTCCTCAGCTACACTTCCCCCCTTCATCACCACCACCACCATCCCCGTTTCCTTTCTCCCGCATGGGCAGCTCACGCAGGCAGGTAGGTACATCAAACAGGCCGACAGGCGGGCCGACAGCGGTGACCATAAAGAAAGAGTGGAGCTGACACAGGGAGGAACTGTACATCACTCAGGTGAGCGCCCGCCGGCACCAGGTGTGTGCCCCGCTCAACCCCCTCCCCCTTCCACCACCTCTGGCACTTATTTACTGCGGCAAGGACACGTGGTTATGGTCACCTCGCGGCCAGCAACACCTTTGCCGTGAGCCGGGTATCACTCCACAGCACTTAACGTGGACGTGGTGCACTTAATGAGGCCTGTAAAAACCTCGGGGCCGAGGGGAAAGGAGGGAAACCCTTGATGACGGAGAGCTGGGCATTCATGACAAGCCAACGACGCGCTGCCAAGCTCCTTACATAACTTGTGCTATTACTCCAGCACACGTTGTCCATTCCAGTGACAGTAATAGGTGGCAGAGTGGAGTTGAATTAGATCAGTTCCAGGGTGGGATTAGATCTGTTTGTGTGTGCCTGTCGTTGAATAAAAGTATGTTGAAGAAAATGTAACAAAACTCTAAATAAAATGTGGTATGTAAGAAGGACGATTTAGGGGCAGTGGGGGCAGAGAAAGACATAGGAGAAAGAAAGAAAGAGAAAACATTCCGTTGATGACCAAACTTTGTTACTCTTCAGTTCGGACTTCGCAGTATTCTTTTATGATCACACTTCTTTATTGGTCCTGTGGTAAAACAATATCAGACTTAGTGGTTCGTGGATTATCAGAGTTAGAAGTACATGGATTATCAGAGCAAGAGTTTCATGGATTCGTTTATTGTACACTTTTTCTGAATAAATGAGCGCCGTTGATAGGTTCTTGATCAGTGGAACTGTCCGTAAAATTCTTTGTGTTCCCATACAAACAAACACAAAAAGCTCATGATGAACATTGGTGCAAAGCAAGGAGCGCAGTAAAAGCATGACCTTTCTTTGGAAAAAGGTAAATTGCAGCCTTGGTAATCGCTTTAGAGGTTTTATGGAAAGTCATGTTAAAAAAAAACCCACTTCATTACAACATTGTAAGATTGTAGAACCTGTGAACTAAAATGATTGTTTTATAATTCCTTATTTGAATATTTAACTTTCCACTGGTTACTAACTGTGGCATCATTTGTTTTGTTTTTTCTGACTGGGAAAGAGGTTCGAACACATGTATGCAATGTGCAAGGAGAACTCATGTATCTCCCAAGAGTCTCCTTTCCGTGCACGATAGTTGAAATACTCAAGACAGTTTGCTTTATTTTCACCAGAAACCATCCTGACAGAAAAGTCCCCACCGACGAATTAGCAGCGAGGAGAATTTGTTGATTTGCAGCTCATCATCTGCTCTCACACCACACTCTTTCCCGCCATGTTCGTGTGTTTTGAATTAATGATGGAATGAATGTCCTTCATTTTCAAAAGCTACTATCTCTTAAAATAAGTGTTTAATTTCTTTACGACGAGCCTGAAGGCGAATTTCTGTACTCTAGTTCAGACAATAAAGTGATTGATTAAAGAAACCGTTCTGAACAATATGCATGTATGTCTAACAGTGCATGTAAACTTGTCGCTGCCGTTTCCAGTTTGAAATTTCAGAGGATTTAATTTTCCGATTCTGATAATTTTTTTTTTCATCGTTGTGTCTGTTGTTTATATAACTGCTGCCAGTCTAACAGCGTACAACCCGACAGAATTCAAAACTGGAATGTTCATGTGAAAATATCGACATTATTTGTGAATTAAAGTCCTGACGCATGGATAAACATTTCAGGTTTTATTGCAGTCTGTTCTGTGCATCATCTGCAGGCAGCCCACTTTGTCATGCCATGCCAATCCACTGCAGTCTGTTCTGTGCATCATCTGCAGGCAGCCCACTTTGTCACGCCATGCCAATCCACTGCAGTCTGTTCTGTGCATCATCTGCAGGCAGCCCACTTTGTCATGCCATGCAAATCCACTGCAGTCTGTTCTGTGCATCATCTGCAGGCAGCCCACTTTGTCATGCCATGCAAATCCACTGCAGTCTGTTCTGTGCATCATCTGCAGGCAGCCCACTTTGTCATGCCATGCCAATCCACTGCAGTCTGTTCTGTGCATCATCTGCAGGCAGCCCACTTTGTCATGCCATGCCAATCCACTGCAGTCTGTTCTGTGCATCATCTGCAGGCAGCCCACTTTGTCATGCCATGCCACACATCTCTGAGATCCGATGGACAGATGTTTGACGCTGTAACCACTCGGTCCTTGTACCCGTCGTGACGGGATGTTTCAGTCTTTGTCGTGTACTGTACTGTACTGGGTGGATGACCAGGGATAGGAGCGAGATACATGAAGAACAGAGCCAGGAGATGTTATTGAACGTTACAAGCTATGTCTTCTGAATGGAACCATAGCGACGCTTGGGAAGGCGTCATCCCCATTCGTCCGTTCCCGATTCGCCTATTTCTGATTCACCAACCACTACTTTGGGTGATCCCGATTCCACTGATCTAAAAATAAGTGGATAGCGCATGCCTTCTCTGAGCCCCCTTTGCTAACTGAAGCCAGCGGAAGTGTTCAATCAGCCATTTTGCTACTCGTGTCAGTATAGCGCGAAGCGGTAACTTCATATATGTAGCCGAGCGCTCAGCTGCCTACGATGACTGTTTCATGGAAAGCTTTCACTTGCTCGCAGCGTTAGTTAAGCTGACATTCCTGTGTGTGACTCCACAGCAAGTTTTCGCTACGGGTCACTGCACTGTTTTCCTGTAATAACTTTAAAAACCATTGGCAGATATCAATCAAGATACAACATTTGGCATGTCATGGGAGCAAGCATAACGCGATTTCATCGAAGATACACGGTTACGGTTCAGAAACTACCACCAGTTAGCAGACGACTTCTCAACGGACTGGCAGCCGGATACGAGTCTCAGTATGGCGTCCAGTTGGCTTCAGCTTTCATCTATTTTTAGAATAGTGTTCAGATTCGCCTGTTTCCTATAAGACGAATGAGACATGCTCCCTTGGGAAGCAGAAGTTTCTGACTGAAGAACATACAGATAATAGATATCATGCAGACGGATTTATTTTTAATGGGAGAAAGAAAATTAAAGTTCAGTTGTGTAGCCGCAGCCTGCCCTCATGATTGGTGTTGATGTCACCCGTGTGCGCGGGTCTTGGCCAGCGGCAGCTGTTATTCCGACTGAAGCTCCGCCCAGGACGCGATTAATTCATCATCTCCGCCAGCTTTTACCCTTAATTGTTTCTGCTGGTTTGACGGCCGCCTTTCCGCCACGTTGCGTTCTGTCATCTTTTCTGACACCTCAATGATGAATCACATCTGTCTGCTTAACCACCTGGAACTGTTTCGTCATCTGTCAAGTCGCAGTTCGCATTCATCTGTTGACAATCGTTTCTGCCATCGTAAACGTTTCATTTAATTTCTGTCATTTTAAAGACTCATTGTGACAATGTCAACACTAAACAATAATTCACGAAACTTAATGAGGAGTCTGGGGCGCAGTATGATCAGTAGAAAGGGACGTTTTATGCTCTTGGAAAAAGAATTTTGAGAGGTATATTCAAATTGATAGATACGGACTTTGCAGTGTGCCCCGACATCAGCGGATCGAGAACTTTCCACTGTGTGTTATGATCGAGAGAAAGCGACTCAGCTGGCACTGTGTCTTACGACAAGTTACAAATAACATAGCTTGACTGAGGGAATAACGACGGGGGTCTGTGCATTGTACCCAAAGGGACTTGAATCGTCTTGTGCGTGTGTGTGTGTGTGTGTGTGTGTGTGTGTGTGTGTGTGTGTGTGTGTGTGTGTGTGTGTGTGTGTTTCTGTCTGTCCCTTTCTCTCCATCTTTGTTTGTCTGTGTCTGTTTCTGTCTGTTTCCATCCATTTGTGTGTTTAGCAGACTCTCTCTCTCTCTCTCTCTCTCTGTCTGTCTTCAACGTGTGTGTGTGGTGTGTGTGGGGATGTAGTGTATATATATGTGTGTGTGTGTGTGTGTCTGTGTCTGTGTCTGTATTCGCGTGTGTGTCTCTGTCTGTCCGACTCTAAAAGAACATGTGCACATACGCGCACGCACCCACCACCCCCTATACCACACACACACACACACACACACACACACACACACACACACACACACACACACACCTCCAGAACTCTGCTCACACACACGAACAGGAAAGACGCACATGCAGAGGCCAAGACACTGAGACACGAGGAATGCCAGAAGACGTAGGGAGGAACCACTTCATCCACCACCTCCAGCCTCCAGTGGAGAAGACAGTACAGCTAGGCAGCCGTGACGTAAGGCCTCGTAAAACATCCCCCGAAACGACAAGAAGCCGTACGCGGCGCAGCGTTGCAAGCATGTCCGATATTAACTTACTTCCCTTCGCACAGACATTGGGTAATGGCGCACTTCGGTCAATAAATCACACACTAACGAAGCTCTTGCAAGCATCGCTGGGTCCGGGAAAGAGGGCCGAGGTGGGTGAGGGGAGAAAAAAAATACAAGTAAAGGGAGGAGAAGGGTAAAAAGGTGATGGGCTGGCGAAAGGTAATGAGGCCACTTACCCAGCACAGAAGGGCCAACCCTTTTCGGCGAAGGGGGATTAGAGCAGCTGGCAGTGACCATGATTTATACACATACCTCCCCACCCACCCCACTGTCCTCCACCTTCCCTTCCACCTCCATATATATTCCCTACCCCTCCCTCCCCCGCCCTCCCCACTCCTTCTTCCTCTCTCTTCATCCCTCTTCTCCCACCACTGCCACCCCTGATGCCACCCTCCCCACCCACACTTAGTTCAGCGTTTTTCACCCCAGGAACTCCCTTGATTGGAGTGCAATTAATGGAACAGTCAGCATCTGTTGTAACAGTTGTGAGTTGAGGGTGGAGTTAGGTGGGTGGATATGCGTGCGTGCGTGCGCGTTTGTGTGTGTGTGTGAGTGTGTGTGTGTGTGTAACAGAGAGAGAAATGGAGACAGATAGTCAAGGCGTACAGAAGAAAACATTTTTTTTTTTTATTTCGAGAGAGATTATTTCGTTCTGTATGTTTTATTTCGTCAGTAAATATTTTCTTTAACGTTGTTTCCTTTATCTTTCTTGTGTTTTCTCTTAATTCAGTGTATTCAAATCTAATTTGTTATATTCTTTATGACTTTTTTGGTTCTTGTATTGGAGTAATGAAGTTACTTTAAAAAATCTCTTGATTAGAATGTTACCCAACATTAATCTCTCTCTCTCTATATATATATATATATATATATAGAGAGAGAGAGAGAGAGAGAGAGAGAGAGAGAGAGAACAAAATAATTGTCCTCCTTTCTTCTACTCTCAAATTTTCGCCCATCAGGAAAACGTCTGTTGTATATTATATATATATATATATATGTATATATATATATATATATATACAACAGACGTTTTCCTGATGGGCGAAAATTTGAGAGTAGAAGTCGAGAGAGAGAGAAAGAGAGAGAGAGAGAGAGAGAGCCAAGAGTTTCTCCCTTTGTGTATTGTGCCCTCTCTCTCTCTCTCTCTCTCTCTCTCTCTCTCTCTCTTTCTCTATCGCTCTTAAACATTAACACAGAGACACACACGCTCGCATACACACGCGTGCAGAGACAGACAGACAGATATGCAGACATACAGACAGATCGACAGACGGACAGACAGAGCAACATCCCGTGACCCTTCTGATTTGTAGAGGATAGCACATTGCTTTCACATCGTGATGGTATCCCCCACCCTCACCCCCAAAGTTCTCTTTTAATCCCTGCGAATGATTTCCCCATGAACCCTGTCTTGTTTTCAACTTGCGGGCAGTTTGTATCTTGTAGTTTTGTTCAGTTCTTTTCATTTATTTTAGTCCTTTTTTTTCTTTTTTCTTTTTTTACATTCACTGTTTGCTCCAATGTATATTTTATCATGGCGGGTATATTCTTAATGTGCATGATATGCATGTCTAATTATTGAGAATTTATTTGTCTTTCTTTTCTTCAATTCTGTTTTTAGTTGTTTTTTGTGTTTGTTTTTTGTTGTTGTTGTTTTTTGTTTATTTTTTTATTTGTTTGTTTGTTTATTTGTTTTTTAGCTTTCCTGAGGATGTCTCCTTTGGGACTGTAGGGTATGATCTGAGGGCGCTGTAGGGTATGATCTGAGGGCACTGTAGGGTATGATCTGAGGGCGCTGTAGGGTATGATCTGAGGGCGCTGTAGGGTATGATCTGAGGGCACTGTAGGGTATGATCTGAGGGCGCTGTAGGGTATGATCTGAGGGCGCTGTAGGGTATGATCTGAGGGCACTGTAGGGTATGATCTGAGGGCGCTGTATGGTATGATCTGAGGGCACTGTTCCAGAATGTCGTGAACTCCCATCTTTGCAGCTGACATTCAGGAAACAGAAGTCTGTTTAATCATTCAATTTCACTAGTATCTGGGCGGATTTATCTCACAATTATCAAGCAGGATGTAGAACTCTATTGTATCCCCTTACTTCACAACTAGAAACAATGAGCTAGAAATATGATTTCACAAGCAGCGGCTAAGAGAACGAATACTGTTTGATCCCTCCAACTTATATATAACATCTAGAACTAGGAGACTGTTTGATCTCCCAATTTCATATCTAGCGCCTGGGGTCTAGAATACTGTTTGATTGCCTGTCTTCACATCCAGCATCTAAGAGCCAGAAGACTGATCTTCTTCTTCTTCTTCTTCTTCTTCTTCTTCTTCTTCTGCGTTCGTGGGCTGCAACTCCCACGTTCACTCGTATGCACACGAGTGGGCTTTTACGTGTATGACCGTTTTTACCCCGCCATGTAGGCAGCCATACTCCGTTTTCGGGGGTGTGCATGCTGGGTATGTTCTTGTTTCCATAACCCACCGAACGCTGACATGGATTACAGGATCTTTACCGTGCGTATTTGATCTTCTGCTTGCATACACACACGAAGGGGGATCAGGCACTAGCAGGTCTGCACATATGTTGACCTGGGAGATCGGAAAAATCTCCACCCTTCACCCACCAGGCGCCGTCATTGTGATTCGAACCCGGGACCCTCAGATTGACAGTCCAACGCTTTAACCACTTGGCTATTGCGCCCGTCGGAAGACTGATCTTCCGTCTTCGCAAATAACAGCCAGGAGCTAGAATGGTAGAAGGCTACCTCACCTCCAAAAAGTCACAACTAGTGTCTAGGAGCTAGACGAGTGTTTGGTCTCCCAACTTAACGTCTTCATTGCTAACGTCTAAGAGCTAGAAGCCTCTTTCATATCCCACTAGCATATATCGCTACATAACTGTTTGAATTCCCATTTCTCAAGTAGAAGCTATGAGCTGGAAGACAAATCTCACAGCCAGCAACTAGAAGGTAGAACACTTTCATCGCCCAACTTCACTATTACCATCTAGGAGCTAGATGACTGTTAAATCTCCAAACTTTAAGCAATAAGACTTATCTTCCAACTTCACAGCTAGCAGCCAAGAGAGTGGTGACTGTTAAATTTCCATCTTCACCCAAAATAACTACGTAGGAGGCAAACGATTTTCTTTCTTAACTTCAAAATCAATGCTCCCACTCGGGTTATGAGACAAAACAAAAGCATTTCGGAGAGTGTCCATTGGTGATTCTCTTGAAAACTCATGCTCATCTTCCCCTGGAAGGATTCTTTTACGATCAAAACAGTCCATGAAGAATCGAAAATGGGAACGTTTTCAAGCCTGCCCTTTCATCCTTAGCATAGGTTTGCCACTGGAGCATAGATTTCAAACAGGCCATGTTTGGTACTTTATTTCTTTTCCTTTCTTTTCTTTTTCTTTTTTCTATCGTTTTTCTTTCTGTGTGTTCTTCAACAACAAGTGAGTTTCTTTTCTGGTACGTTTTGCTGCAGAGAACAATATTTTGTTTTTAGTGGATACCCTTTGTTGCTTTTCTTCAAAACTAGTTTCATGACACGTTTCCAAGATACATTTTAATTTCAATGCTCCAGATTGTCTGTTTACCCTTCACTGAGTACAGTGGCCATGAGCATCATTGATTGGAGTTCGTGGTGAGGCGGATGTTGGTGTGTGTTTTTTTTCCAATTAAGGTAACTTTTTAGCCTTTCTTTTCCTTCAGGGTTCCGTTTTGTCTTGCTTGCTTTGCTTTGCTTTGTTTTGTTTCTGTTTGTGTGTTTGTTTGTTTGTTTGTGTGTTTGTTTGCTTGTTTGTCTGTGTGTGTTTGTTTGTGTCTTTGTTTGTTTGTTTGTATTACTGTTTTCTTTCTATTTTACGTACACCGGAATGCTTGTGCTTTGTTGATTTTTATGTGTATAAAAGCCCTGCTCCAAAGAGCAAATGGCTAATGGGTCGTTATCCCTCAACTTCACTCCAGCTCGAAACAAGGATCTGGAAGCAAGCCTGATGAGCTCTTCAAGAGCGAAGCAGCTTCTCCTCACTGAGACAAGCTGTTGTTAACCGCTCCTGCCCATGCTTGCCGGCCTGATCTTTGGGGTACCGTTTGTCTTAGGGAGCACACTCTCCAGGATTTATCATCTTTCTTCATGCCGCTTCTCCACCAGCCTGATCTTACTGTTAAAGGCATTGCATTTATACTTGGGCAGGATTTGATGCTTACGACACTTTCGTCTGGAAAACAAAAACGTCAGTGTGGAGTGATGGCCTAGAGGTAACGCGTCCGCCTAGGAAGCGAGAGAATCTGAGCGCGCTGGTTCGAATCACGGCTTAGCCGCCGATATTTTCTCCCCCTCCATTAGACTTTGAGTGGTGGTCTGGACGCTAGTCATTCAGATGAGACGATAAACCGAGGTCCCGTGTGCAGCATGCACTTAGCGCACGTAAAAGAGCCCACGACAACAAAAGGATTGTTCCTGGCAAAATTCTGTAGAAAAATCCATTTCGATAGGAAAAACAAATAAAACTACACGCAGGAAAAAAATACCAAAAAAATGGGTGGCGCTGTAGCGTGTAGCGACGCGCTCTCCCTGGGGAGAGCAGCCCGAATTTCACACAGAGAAATCTGTTGTGATAAAAAGAAATACAAATACAAATCTATTGCATGTATTTACATTCTCTCTCTCTCTCTCTCTCTCTCTCTCTCTCTCTCTCTCTCTCTCTCTCTCTCTCTCTCTCTCTCTCTCTCTCTCTCTCTCTCACCCATATAAAAACACTGTATGAAATTTTTTTTTTCTAAAAAAAACGTTTAAACATAATGGAACACACCAAAAATGAACGGCAGCAAACTTTGAACGGCACACCCCTTCCCCCATCTCCTCGTGGTGGCAGTGGCGAAGACAGATGCCAGAAAGCCGGAAAATGAGCGATAATTATATCCGGCGCTTTGAACAATTTGGAGGGGCGGAGAAATTTCTTTCAGAGAGCAGTCCACCCTCGACGCCTTGCTGGCCCCTCGGGTCATTCCTCCTCCCCTCCTTACCTTGCCCAGAAAGTGTTTTTGCGGAAAAGGTCTATTTGGAAAATGGTCTCGGTTGTTATTATTTGCCGGATGGACCCGACTGCCTCAAGGCCCATGGGGGTGGGGTGGGGGTGGCCGGATGAGGGCTGGTTGGAGTGGGAGAGTTAAAGTGCCTCGCTTTTGACTCCACACACACACACACACATGTACGAGCGCGCGCACAGACAGACATAAAGACATGTTCGCGTGTGCGCGCGCACGCACGCACAAACACACACACACACACACACACATTCACACATGTATGCAGACACACGCGCACACGGACATGCATACTCACACACAAAGACACACAGACACACACACACACACACACACACACACACACACACACACACACACACACACACACACAAAGATACAAACACAGACACACACACACACAGACACGCACAGACAAACAGACACACACACACACACACAAATGTACACACACACACACACACACACACACACACACATGTATGCACACGCGCACACAGACAAGCATACTCACAAGCACAGAGATACACACACACACACACACACACACACACACACACACACACACACACACACACACACACACACACACACAGAGAGAGAGAGAACAGATGGGACGGTCAGAGGGACCCTGAGCAAGATGATGAAGGGGGCTGGAGAGTGTGAAGGTGTTAACAAAGTGGAAGTGTATGGCAGCATTAGGTGTGTGCGGGGGGGGGAGGGGGATGGCGAGGTGAGGGGGAGAGGTAGTGATGACGGTTCTTGGGCTGATCGGCGGAATGATGAGGACCTCGCGACCCTTCGGGTCAAACTTTAAATCACATGCACACGCGCGCATTGGCGCAGGCGTCAACAAGTGCGCTGACTCATGTTTCCAATACACACTCGCGAGCGCGTAATTAAACGCACCTTCGGACGCACACACATATAGACTTACACACAGGTGCACGCGCACACTCATGTACGCGCATGGCACTTTCACACACTCGCTAGGGCACACGCACATGCACGCCAGCACATTCACACACACACACACACACAAATACACTCCTCTTCTCTCTCTCTCTCTCTCTCTCTCTCTCTCTCTCTCTCTCTCTCTCTCCAACACACACACGGGCGCGCGCGCACGCGCTCACGCACACATGCGCCTACGCATGCAACACTCTCCCTCTTTCTCCCTCTCTCTCTCTCTCTGTCAGTTGTATTCTGATGGCAAGAAATGGATTTTGATGTTAGTAACAGTGAGAGATTTAATGTTAACAGAACATTCTGCACTGTACTGGATGTCAAAACTTTTTTAACATAGTTCGACATCTCAAGATATTCAATGGCAAGATTCACAGTTTGTATTTCGAAAATCACAGAACGCTATGACCGACACAGAACACGTAATTCAGCTGATCTGATATGCAAGGAGTAAGGAGGAAGAAAATGAAATACATGTTCTTTGAAGTTGTTCTATATATGTCACCTAAATTTCCAAGGCAGTTCATCTATTTAGCAGTTCAGATTAGTGTTACTCGTGGCTTCTTGGCATGGACAGACCTTTCGCAGTCAGTCAATCTTTCTGTTTATAACATTCAAACTGCGATCAACTCTTATATCTTAAAATACTGAACTCAGTTTGTTTCGTGATGGAATGACCGTGTGTATTACTTGTTTTTTGTAATATGATCATGCGTTTGCACTCCCTCATGAGGGACAATGGCCAATACTGGAAATGCTGGAATAACTTATCCGTATCCGTATCTGTATCCGTACCTCTCTCTCTCTCTCTCTCTCTCTCTCTCTCTCTCTCTCTCTCTCTCTCTCTCTCTCTTTCTCTCACCCCCTCCACCCTTCCGCACATATTCGCGTTATTTCAGTTTCTTTCTTTCTCTTCGTTGATCTGAGCCCTACCCTCAAAGCATGGAAGCAATAATCAGTACTCGCAGGAGAGTGGAGATATTCTTATCAACTATCTGCCGTCCGGTAATCAATGGAGTTTGAATGTCTGTCTGTGTCCATGTATCATTACAATTAGCTTTTTCTTTTTTCTTTTCCTTTCTCTTTCTTTCTGGATCTTGCTTGTCTCCTCCTCCTTCGTCACCACTCCCCTGCCCACCCCAGGATTAAGATTGAATTAAAGGTTTTCATAGCCTTTCAGGGTCATTGTTGCAGTGAATTCATATCTTCTGTGCCTAGGGCTGGGCATAGAAGGCGGGGCCCCGTCCTCTCCTTTGCCTCACAGGAGCATTTCAGCAAAGTATGGGATTAGTGGTGGTTGTTGCTTTCATATTTAGTAGAGTTGTATTGAAACGAACATCTGTCTGTAGAGAGACATAATGATATGACTGTTCAGTTGCTTCCATTCTTCTATAAAATTATAATGCTTTGTACAAACCTAGGTTGGGCTCTCCAGGCCTTACCAGCGAGCTGGGTTTATGCGTGGGTCAGACATCTGTCCTCCCATTTTCTCTTTTATTCTTGATCAGATGTCGTGCTGCGTACATAAGTCAGTCTGTCAGTCTGCACGCTTTGACACCTGCAAACTGAAGATGTCCTTTCCAGTTCAAAATGTGTCAGCCATGCGTTCACCCACCCACCCCAAACCCCTTTTGTAACCTCTTTCTGGGGGGGTGTATTGAAGGGGGTGAGTGACTGTGTGTGTGTGTGTGTGTGTGTGTGTGTGTGTGTGTGTGTGTGTGTGTGTGTGTGTGTGTGTGTGTGTGTGTCCGCGCGCGCGCGCGCACCGAATATTTGTAATTCATTTTAATAATCCTTTTGTTTAATGCGTCAGAAACAAACCACTATGAAAAGTCGTGCTTCTCTCTCAAAGCACTCATATGATATTGTTTTCTATACCTATGTTTTTGTTGTTGTTCAGGATGGTTTTATAGCAGTGTTGCTGCTGGTGTGTGTGTGTGTTTTTTGTTTTTGTTTTTGTTTGTTTTTTGTTTGTTTGTTTGTTTGTTGATTGGTTGTTTTTTTGTTGGGTTTTTTTTTGTTTGTTTTTTGTTGTTGTTTTTACTTCACTTACTGTCTGTTGTTAACGGAAGGGTGACGTGCATCTGAACTCGGGGGGGGGGGGGGGGAAGCAAACGAGACTCAGTACCAGGAATAGTGATGTATCTTCTTCTCCACCCACCTCTGTTTCTCTCCCATCCACTAACACCTTCCTAGATCTACACCTTAGCATATTCGATGGTTACAAAAAAATGATAAAAGCCTACCGGTTGAAATTTCAGAAGAACGATATCGCTGGGGAAAATGTGCTGGAAACGCCGTGGGGGTGTTATTTTTCAGGGGGTTTTTTCTCCACCTACACCGGATGGAGAGGATGATGATGTGAGAGACGTTAAAGAGAAATTCGACGTGCTGCAGAGACAGTTGAAATTCTGAAGCTGACGGTAAGAACCCTTCCTGAAGAAAAAAAAAACGAAGAGACAAAAGCAATACAATGAGATGTAGAACGCAGCAGAAAACATGAAGACGACAGTTCGTGATCTTGAAGGCCTTCGAGTGAGAACAAACTGTTAATGGTTTTTTATTTGCAGACTGAGTGGGGAAGATGGCGAGACAAACAGGAAATGAAAGTTGTCTTTGTATTAAAAAAATATAAAGCAAAAACACAAAAAAACAACAACAACAAACCTGAAAGTTGTACGATTGGGAGAATTCCTCACCGGCAGATTAGAACTTTCTGTGTATGTGAACTTCGGCTGT
Source organism: Babylonia areolata (assembly GCF_041734735.1). Lineage (NCBI taxonomy): Eukaryota > Metazoa > Mollusca > Gastropoda > Neogastropoda > Buccinidae > Babylonia > Babylonia areolata. The sequence continues at coordinate 40,379,047 of NC_134876.1, read as the reverse complement.
GTTCATCGCCTCAGCTACAAATCTAATACCTTTCTAATAGCGCGCGTTGTGCGTGCCATGATGATAATGATGCTGAAAAGAAAACAAGAAAGAAAGAAAATGTTTCAGTATCACACACACACACACACACACACACACACACACACACACACACACATACACACACACACCGATGCACGCATATACGCCCATACGCGCTCACAAAGACAGACAGATAGACAGACGGGCAGACAGACACACACACACACACCGATGCACGCATACACGCCCATACGCGCGCACATAGACAGACAGACAGACAGGCACACACACACACACACACACACACACACACACACACACACACACACACACACACAATACACAGAGAGAGAGAGGCTAAACACTAAAAATTTGATATGGGTCTTTTGAAGTCTTGAAAGTGGGTTTTCAAAGAAGCTGTGTGTGTGTGTGTGTGTGTGTGTGTGTGTGTGTGTCTGTCTGTCTGTCTGTCTATCTGTCTGTCTGTCTGTCTATGTGCGCGCGTATGGGCGTGTATGCGTGTATCGGTGTGTGTTTGCGTCTGTCTGTCTGTCTGCCCGTCTGTCTATCTGTCTGTCTGTGTGAGCGCGTACTGTATGGGCGCGTATGCGTGCATCGGTGTGTGTGTGCGTGTGTGTGTGTGTGTGTGTGTGTGTGTGTGTGTGTGTGTGTGTGTGTGTGTGTGTGTGTGTGTTTAATATTACACTGAACTGTTTTAGCAATAGAAAAAGTAGGCCTGGTACACACCGAATACACACAAAGAAACTGTAGTCAGAGAGACTGACATACAAATCGACGGACAGAGATGTAGATACAGGGTTGCAAATGCAAAGCGAGGAACAATGTCCTTTCCATCTTTCCCTTTCGTCAGTATGACATTGGTCACTTTGACAACAGATGGCCATCTTATTGCTTTCCTTCTAAACCATCGTTATTCACGGCTTCATGCCTGTCCTTTAGAAATAACAACTAAACTATGACAAAGAGACCGAAAGGAACTTAAGAAAAGTGCAAAATAAAGATCTAAAAAAATGAAATGACGAAAGCAATTTTCCAAAACGAAACAAAGAAACCATTTTTTTAAAGGGCAGCAGACAGAAAGAAAAAAAAAAGCGGAGACGAAAATAACCAGGGCAGATATGGGAGATGGAAGAAAGAGAATGTTGTGCATCACTGTGAATTAAGACAGAATTCAACATGTGATTGAAAGATTTTTTTTTCATTTAAAAAAAAGCATTTAAAAACCATTAAACTTTTTTGTTATCATTTGGCTTTAGCTTTTTACAGGTCATAGATTATTTCCCCAGGTGTGACCATGGCCAGACTTGTAAAACTTATCATTGTCAGAATTACTGCGATGCGAAAGAGAGTAGTGAGGTATGATTTATAAAAGCGTGCAGGAAGATGTTAAAGATTTTAGTGTCTGCGATTTCTGAGGCGGTTACAAACTTTAACGGCTATAGAAATAAAAACATTTTGAATATCGTTATTTTACGATAAACGGAAACATGAATGATAGAAATTATGTGGCGAATTTAGGAAAGCCATAGCTTTGGGTAGCAGCTGTTTATGAGAAGGACACTGTGAAATAAAACCTACGACTTGAGGACCTCACCGTCCCACCTTGCTTGGCCATGACAGATGACTCACGGGTTTAAACAGCACTCCACCTTAAATCTCCATTGTGCACGCATGAATGTCGTGTCCAGCGTCCTAACCAACTGATATGAACTTCACATGTATCGTCCATCTCAAAGTCATCGCCAACAAGTATAGTTTCACAACGGCATGCACATATTTGCCAACAAGACGAGCACAACAAAGAGAGAAAAGGATAAATCATAGTGATACAAAGATAAGAAGCCCTCACGCTTCTCTTGAAATTTCCGCCAGGACGCATTCCATAGCACGGCCTTGTCAGGAAATCTGAGGATTGTATATTGTAGGTGCGAATTATTAAAAAAAAGATAAAATTTTAAAAAAATTATAATAAAAAAAGCATTAATTCTTTGAAGAGCCTTTAGTATGTGACCAGGCGCACACCAAATGATTTATTATTTATGAAGAAAATACAGGTACCCAGTTACCTGTATATACCTCCATATTTAATGCTTTCCTTTGAACATTTGAATGTATCGTTTGATGTAGGCCTACATAGTTTCACAAATCGTTGTGCACACATGTATATTATAAAGCAGTAAGAGCCGATTCGCAAGTGCTCTATAAATTTTCAGTTATCATTTTATTTTCATTGAAGCGATGACATGATTTGAACAGTCCAGTGAAAAAAAGCAAACAATTTTTTTGTTTGTTTTGTTTTGTTTTTTGTTTGTTTGTTTTTTGGTTTGTGCCGTTTATTAAATAATACCTAGTGTGTGTACCTTTAAAAAAATAATTTCAAGCAAGGACAAACATCTGGAGGTCATAATGACCAGATTCCATCAAGAAATCAAAACATGTAGAGCATACACATCATTCAATTCCTTGAATCTTTTTTTCAACTGCTTAGAAAATAAAAAGACATGGAAATTCATGAACACCTTCGCCGTTCACATCCAGAACACGACACAGATCAGAAGACAGGCCGGAGCAACAAACAGGGTCACAGACAGGCAAATAGACAAACAGACAGACAGGTAGATAGATACACAGCTAGATAGGTACCACGTGTCATAAGTCTTAGAAAACTTCGGGATTTAAATCAATAAGGTTCAAATGCTGAAGCCAAGGAAAACAGACGTGCACATATTGATTTCGTGCATTATGAATCATCTACGATTTGATAAATAGCGACGTGATAATCGCTAGATATTGAAGAGTATTATTCAGAGAAATTAATGTGCTTAGAATTGAAGCTGCTTGCACACCGTCCATCACAGAAGACAATGGGCTTCCACTGAATCATTCAAAATCATTCCCATGCCCCCCTCTCTCCCCTCTCTCTCTCCCTCCTCCCCTCCCTCTCTATCTCTCTCACTCTCTCTCCCTCCCAACTCTCTCTTTCTCTCAACGCCCCACACCTTATATATTATAGACAATGATTATAATGTTGATTATCCAGTGTGGGTGTATGTGTTTGAGAATGCGCGTGCGCACGCGTGTGTATGTGTATGTATGTGTGTGCAAACGTGTTGGAGCATCACAATCGAACAATTGGAAAATAACAATGCCAAGCTATTGCCAATCTCTGAAAGCGATGTATTCTTCATGAAAACAAGCAAACAAAATTAAACACACAACAAACATTGGTATACTTACTTAAAAGCATTCAGACAAAAAAGAAATCTGAACACTAAACAAACAAAAACATATGGTCGCGCAAACATAAAAAAAAACAATCGTAAGCGAGTTGCAACCCACGAACGCAAAAGAATCTCTCTCTCTCTCTCTCTCTCTCTCTCTCTCTCTCTATCTCTATCTCTCTCTCAGACGCACACACATACACACACGCGCGCGCGAGTGAGTGCACACACACACACACACACACACACACACACACACACACACACACACACACACACACACACACACACACACACACACACACGAAATAGTTTACCGGTGCCGTTCTTCCCAGCCAAACCAGCCAGCCAGCCAGTCAGCCAGCCAGCCCTCTAACCAGCAGTAATGTAGCGCAAAGCAAGTAAAGTTAGCCAGCCGCCGTCGTGAAGGTGAGAGGAGAAGTGGGTGATGTCTGGCTCTTATTGCCTTCCCCGCGCACGGGAGCCTGATCCCAGATAGCTGCTGATGACTGCCGGCCTTAATCCCCGCATGGAGGAGGCGCGGGGCCTGGTGGGGGCCCTATTGGCACAATTGGACAGGCAAGTGTCACCCAACAACCATCCATCTCCTCGCCCGGCCAGGCCCTCACGCCATAACGGGCACCAGAAGACGAATGGCTTTCCTATAGCTCTGGCTCTCCTCTTTTCTCTGCCTTCCACCCTCTCTGCTCCTCCTCCTCCTCCTCCTCCTCCTCCGTTCGCCTTACCGAGGTGTGCGCGCTGGTGAAAGGTGATACATTGTTTTTACACCTTTCCCATTCACTGCTCAGCGATACTTTCTTCATAATTTTTTCTGTTTTTCTGTTTTCTTCTTCATCTTCCCTGCTAGGATCCTTCGATGATGGATGATGATGGTAGCAAGACTGAAGAAAGTTAAGATCAGAGTGTGTGTGGGGGGTGGGAGGTGAACTTTTTCTCTTTAGTGCGCTTGTCTAAGTGTGTGTGTGTGTGTGTGTGTGTGTGTGTGTGTGTGTGTGTGTGGTCTGCGTGCGTGCCTGCGTACAAGCGTGCCTGCGTTTTACATGCGTTTTTATGTCATTGGGATGAGGAAGGTTAGGGGAGGGGCTAGATGGCGTGAACGGTGGATACAAAACAAAAAGAGGTCGTAAATAGCGTGGCTTTTTTTTCCAAACTGTAATTAATAGTTGTAGTTGAGATCGAATATACAATGAAACTAATTTTATCATTGCTGGGAGGGCAGTCAGAAACAAACTGCACACCTTGCCTGTGCAATCGATAGCCTAGTCTTCTATACAGTCTAGAGTCACGTGCTTTGTCATTTTGTGCACATAAGTAGTTCTGTTCAGAACGAAGCTGTTTATTTGCCCCTGGCAAGGATTTTTGGGTTTCAAAGAGCATGAATGATAAGTAAACATGAGTTTTGATACAAACTGCAGTGAATGTACAGTTACATAATGATGGACATAAACCACTCGTACTGAAGGTTACGCACTGTCTCCACCTTCATTTCAATGAATCAAAAAGTGAGGAGAGAGAAACAGGCAGAGAGACAAAGAAAGAGAGAGAAAGACAGACAGAGTAAGAGGCATGGAAAGACAGACAGAGAAAGAGAGGGGGACAGAGAGAGAGAGAAGAGAGAGAGAAGACACATAGAGGACAGAGAGAGAGAGACAGGGAGAAAGAGTGAGAGAAGAAAGATACAAGACAGAGAGGGAGAGAGAGAGGGAGAAAGAGATGACGGAGAGAGAGAGAAATGGACGACTACCCATACTCTTTAATTCAAATCAAGTTAATCATTCGAGAAAAGAAACGTTGTTTACGATTTGCAGTCGGTGGCGTGTGAGTCCATTATATTCGAGGATCCCTAACTTTGTTAACTTTTCTCGTGAACAAGACAGTGAAACAAACTTTTATCAAATTCTCTTCGTTTTGTTCGGTTGTTGTTTTCGATTTTCACGTGTGTGTGTGTGTGTGTGTGTGTGTGTGTGTGTGTGTGTGTGTGTGTGTGTCTGTCTGTGTGTGGGGGGGGCGCTCGCGCGCGCGTGTGTGTGCGTGTGTGTGTGTGCTAAGTGAAAGACTAATTCATTTTAAGATGATACATTAAATAACCAACAATTGCTTTTTACGTTGTGCCACACACAGGCAATGTGTATGTGTGTGTGTCTGTTTGTCCGTGTTTCTGTGTATATGGTTGTGTGTGTGTGTTCGTCAAACATTTTTTTAGGCGGTACATTAGATAAGCAACAACGGTTTGTTTTTACATTAAGCCATCTACAGGCAATGTGTGTGTGTGTGTGTGTGTGTGTGTGTGTGTGTGTGTGTGTGTGTGTCCGTCTGTCTGTCTGTCTGTCTGTCTATCTGACCGTTCGTTTGCCTGTGATTTCTCGAAAGTTTCATCTGTGATTTGGTTTTGATGAACCCCTTGACGTGAAAAGCTGGTGAATTACTGTCAGGACTGATTAAGTTGGAGAGGGGCGGGGGGGGGGGGGGGTTGTATTGTTATTGTTGTTGTTGGTTTTTGCTCTGGGTTTTTTTTGTTTTTTTTTTGTTGGGTTGGGTTGTGTTTTTTGGTGTGGTTTTTTGTGTTTTTTGTGTTTTTTAAGCCTGCAACTGTATGCAGGGTTGGGAATGGCCGATGAAAGACGTTGGGAATGACTTGTAACCTGATGACAGATTTATGATTGGACATGCCATACGCTTGCATCGGTTCATGAATTCCATCCTGTTTGTGCATGCAGTCATAATCAGTATTCTTCCTCTTTCACTCCTCTATTTGCGAGCATGCGTTCTCTCTCTCTCTCTCTCTCTCTCTCTCTCTCTCTCTGTCACCACATCCTCACACCCTGTCCTCCCAACACATATATTTTGCACCGGCAATATATTCATCTTGCTTTCTTACTGACATGCTATATCAATACATTTGTGGAAAACACGAAAACAATCTGGATTCATCAGGTACAGACTGACAGCATTACAGCTCAAGGGAGATAACTTGCCTTCCGTAGTTGGCTTATCCTTCTTGGTTTGCAATGCAAAACGCGTTCGCCTTCTGGGAGGGGGTGGGGGTGGGGGATGGAAAGTGAGTGATAGCGTTATGTTGCTTGACTATCCGTGCAAAGAATGAATAAACATAAGAAAAAAACATTTGATATTCATGTGATAGTGTCAGTGAAAAATATGTCTGTTGTATATTGTTATTAGACCTACCGCGCTGTGTGTGGTATGTGTGTGTGTGTGTGCGCGCGCGCGCGCGCGCTATTTCCGTGTGTATGTGTGTCTGATTAATTTGTACATTGTCAGCACAAGATAAATGGATGTGCGCGTGTGTGCCGTGTGCGAGAATCCGTGCGTGCGTGCGTGCGTGCGCGCACGCGTGTGTGTGTTATTACATTGTACATTGTTAGCACGGGAAAAATATAACACGGGGTATTTTGTGTCAAATAACACACCTGACATGAACATAATTGCAATTTGAAGAGACTGCAAGCAAAAACAGAGACAGACAGTTAGGCAGTTAGGCAAAGATTCACGTCGTTGCAAAGCAAGAAACTGTTTTTCTTTCGTTCTTTCCTTCAATCTTTCTGCTTTTTGAAAGTAGTCGTAATCCAAGGCTTTATTTTTCCTTTGAAGATAATGAACTAGTTTAAACAAGGACACCATAAGAACGAAAACAATACGGAACTGATAATTGTCGGAAAACATTTCCAAAGAAGGGCGTCTTTTCCGTTGAAATCACAACAAAAAGCATGGAACAATACGTCAGTAGAAAACGAGAAATGACACCCAATCAGCTCGCTCTTCCGTCTCGTCCTCGTTCTCTCCTCGTTACCCCCTGCACAAGATACCTTCCTCCCACTCGTTCCAGTGGGTGTTGGGATCCAGCCAGTCAGTAGGCATGTTACGGCTGTTCTGATGTGCAGGAAGCGGGTGCGGGATGAGGAAGCATCTCTGGAGGTTTCCACCGGCACTGAAAGAATGTCTTCTCAGCAAAAACTGAAGAAGCTGTTGTACACGGACATCGGCTAACATGAAGACTGTATATTGGACACAGATCCATGGCGACATGCGCCATTGAAGATTTTCTATCAGGTAAAAATATTGTTGGAAGAAGAACGGGGAGAGGTGGTAAAGGAGAAGGAAGAAGAAGATCAATAACAACAACTACTACTATCAAAATAACTACTACTACAAAACTACAACAAAACGAATACAGAATAAGAAGGAAAAAAAACAAGAACATATAGATGAACTAGAATAAGAAGAACAAGAACAAAAAGAATAAGAAGCACAATAAAAAGAGTATGAAGAACAAAAATAAGAACAAAACAAGAACAAGAAGAAGACGCTATTGTTGATGGTGACCACGATGACTCCAACAAAGACAACTGTGAAGGAGACAGGCTTTGAAAGTCAAGTACAAAAAGGTTTTCAGATGAAAAAACAAAACGAAAAACAACAACAAAAAACAGTATGCGAAAAACAAGAAATGCATCAGCCCCAGATATGTCCACTTCCTTACAATGCTTTTACCATCTTTATCATCTTCTGAGACTTTGAAGCTTTTTCTCAAATATGTGTACCTCGTTCTTCCCTCGTGTATATATACTTTTTTTCTTTATCAATCATCGTTTTAATGCAAGTGTGATTATAATATACGTGTACATATGCTTGATCTACCATTCTGATTTTGTCATCTCTGTCAGCGTAAAGAGGAGGATATTGATGAGGACGTCTTTTCCCATTCGTTTCAATGTGTTTGCATTCGTGATCTTGTTTTCATCGTTGTTCTTGTAGTTGTTGTTCCAGTCAATATTATTACAGCTTCTGCTGCTGCTGCTACGACTACTACTACTACTACTTATGCTGCTGCTGCAAACTGTTATTGTTGTAATTTGTTGTTTTCGTTTATGCCACTGCTTTCTCCTGGACTATCGACGAACTCTTCCGTCAAGGTTTTTCTTTCATCCAGGGCACAGATGGTTACTACGCCCCACCCAAAACACTGAGCCCTAAGTCCATGTGCGGGAAGTAGATAGGTTCCTTGACCTGCCTGTAGGCGAGCAGGACGAGGAGGGAGTGGCGCTGGTCCGCGGCGGTGATGTTGAGGCTGGTCATCAGCTGTTTCAGGGCCTGGCTGTGGGCTCTCTGACGTGTCAGCTCAGCGCTGGCTTCCGACTCCAGCCGTGTCCGTCTGCTTGCCGACCGTGCTTCTTCCAGCACCTCGTGGGCTGTTCAGACAGAAGTGTGACAAGTACTATACTCTCTTTGTGTGTGTGTGTGTGTGTGTGTGTGTGTGTGTGTGTGTGTGTGTGTGTGTGTGTTTCTGTCTGTCTGTCTACGAGTCTGTCTGTCTGCATGTATGTATGTATGTATGTCCATGATATTTGCGTTTCTGACAGACACAGGATTGTTCTTTTCAAGTGAGCTGACGAAGAGTAGCCTACACTAAACGAAGTTACTGTGCACAGGATTTACATGTTGGCATTTAATTTGTCTCATTCACGACTGGACATATATAAGCAAATGCTTTAGATTCCCACAAGCCACACCAGAAACATTAATGTGAATGTTTTGTTTCCTTTCTAAAATCTTTTTGTGTAGTCGTCATTCGGTTGGAATTGGGAGGTTTTGCCCTTTCTTCTCGCCAGTTTTGTTTCATGTTGTTTTGACGGGCGCAATAGCCGAATGGTTAAAGCGTTGGACTTTCAATCTGAGGGTCAAATCTCGGTAACGGCGCCCGGTGGGTAAAGGGTGGAGATTTGTCCGATCTCCCAGGTCAACATTTGTGCAGACCTGCTAGTGCCTGAACCCCCTTCGTGTGTATACGGAAGCAGAAGATCAAATACGCACGCTAAAGATCCTGTAATCCATGCCAGCGTTCGGTGGGCTATGGAAACAAGAACATACCTAGCATGCACCCCCCTCTGAAAACGGAGTATGGCTGCCTACATGGCGGGGTAAAAACGGTCATACACGTAAAAGCCCACTCGTGCACATAAGATTGAACGAGGGAGTTGCAGCCCGCGAACGCAGAAGTTTCATGTTGCTTTGACTCGCGTTGCAAACAGTTCTGTGTGTGTGTTCGTCCGTAAAAGCTCTCACCCCGATTCCTGATGTCTCTGGTCATACGCTCCGTCAGTTTGGTCTGCAACGTAGATTCCTGAAACAGTGTCTCCTTTTCTGCTTCCACCTGCAGCAATGCCGTCAACAGAGTGTCACGTGTCTTGGATTCTGCATTGCATTAGATGTTGTCAGTGATCTGCACCCCACTCCCACCCTCACCCCCATTCCCCCCCCCACCCTCTCTCTCTCTCTCTCTCTCTCTCTAACAAGGCAAACAAGAGTTGTTATGCTCCCAGGAGAACATTGTGACCTGTGCCCTGTGTAGGTGTAATAGCGTCAGATGGATCACAAACGGTGAGCACTTTTTATCTGCCGCACAGGTTGATTGCACAGCCTTGGGGCACTTTCCACACCTCTGGCTCTCGCTTTGATCTGCCAAGTGTGGCGGACGACGCGGTTGGGGGTTGGGGGGGGGATATATCACTGATGACAGGGAAAGCAGGTGAGAGAGAGAATTATACAATGGGCCGGCCTTGACGGAATGAGTGACTTTTGCACAGCACGACACGTTTTGTTTGCTTTATTTTTGAAACTTGAATTGATGAGAAGGAAATAAGTTGGGAGCAGCAAAAAAAAAATCATAAAACAGAATTGAATAAGAAATATCAGAGCAGAACATATTAGAACAGATTTGAACTAGAAAAGCTTAGAGCAGAAATGATCAGAATAGATTATAACAAAACACGGCAGAATGGATTACATGAGAACAAAATATAACAGAAAAGAACAGAATGGCACAGATTATCACAGAGCAGAATAGATTACAACAGAGCAGAATATAATAGATTAGCACTAAACATAACAAAATATAACATATAACACAATAGATTAAATTAGAACTGAACCGAATGGATTAAAATAAATTAGAACAGAATATAGATTACAACAGAACAGAATAAATTCCATCAGAACAGAAGAACTTGAACAGAAGAGAATAGATTAAATTAGAACAGAATAGATGATAACAGAACAGAACTGGTTCGAATAGAACAGAGCAGAACAGAATACAATGAAATAAAATAAAATGAAGTAAAAATAACACAAAAACAAACAAAAAAGAAAGACAGCGTAGAAGTGAAATAAAAAATAAAAAAAAGAAACAGTCAACTTGCTGGTGCTGCCTCTCTCACGGCACTGCCATAAAAAGTCAGTGTCTTTTAATGACATTAATCAGGGTGATTTACGGGCCGTTGTTCAGGAAATGAAGTGACAAAACATGGCGACGTCTGACTTGCGATCGCCTAATGGCCCAATTCCGCCCATTTCACCGGCCATTTTTCCCCGGCAGCTCTCCGAGTTTTCCCTGCATGACATCCTGTAAAACAGGTTTGACCGTTGTTTTTAAGAGAGGTAGAGAGATGGGGGGGGATTGAGTTGGGGGGGGGGGGAGGGGCTGACAGTTTATTGAGAGAGTTGGAGGAAGGGAGGGAAGGAGGGAAGAGACACACTGAGAGATGGAGGTAGATAGAGGAAATGAGGGAGGTAGGGAAAGAGAGAGAGAGGGGCGGTGGGGTGCAGTGTGTGTGTGTGTGTGTGTGTGTGTGTGTGAAACAGAGGAGAGAGATAAACAGGTCTATCATTCACCATGACATAATTGGAGGAAACAGAGACAGAGAGGACAGACCGAGATTCGGGCAATGCACATTCACAAATGAAATGCAAATGTGTTTCGTCTTTGGAGAGCTCTCATGATGAATTAAAAGTCTTTGCTTGACTTAAACGTACTCTCATGCGTGTCACTGGCGTAGGCTTTTTCGTCAAAAATAATTTCAGGAGTTCACGTGTCGTCACCAATTTTTTGAAGCAACAACGAAATTCGTCGACATATTCCACTAAGTCCGCGTGAAAACCACTAATATGTTAGTCTGAACTTCACTTAATATCACGTCAAATAAAATGTAAATAATATGTATCTCCAGATAGTTGAAAATTAAGAGCACAAGCCTTGATCTATATTGAGTCCACACAAACGAAAACATGATATATATTCATGCGCATAAGAATCAAGACTATTACTGTATTAGGCTTAAAAGCAGATACGGAGATCCAGTATATCCTCGTCAATTGTCAAAGCAATATTGAATCATCTCAGAGAACTCTGTTTATACTAAAAGAACTCAACCAATCCTCAGAGAACTCCACCAATACTCAGAGAACTCGGCCAATCCTCAGAGAACTCCACCAATAGTCAAAAGACTCGGCCAATCCTCAGAGAACTCCACCAATACTCAAAGAACACGGTCAGTCCTCAGAGAACACCAATACTCAAAGAACTCGGCCAATCCTCAGAGAACTCCATAGATACTCAGAGAACTCCAAGATACTCAGTGACCTCAGCGACCTTCACCAGTACTCTGAGAACTCCACCAAGTATTGTGCTAACACTCAGAGAACTCTACCGGTACTTCATAGATTCTCATAAAACTCCGCCAACACTGGGATAACGTTACCAAAGCTCAGAGAACCACGTAAGTACTCAGAGGGCTATAGAAATACTAAAAGAACTTCACTGCTGCTCAGAGAATTCCAGATATATCAATTTTCACACAAGCCAGTGAATACTGGGAGAACTTTACCAATACTCATAGTATACTCAAAATATGATACAAATACTCCATCAGTTCTTAGAGAACTCCTCTCAGGGAACTATGCCAATGCCCAGAGAACCTATCCAATGAATAGGGAATACTCACAGAAATACGAAGTACTCAGAGGAGTCAATCAAAACACAGAATTCCACTAACAGTCAGAGAATTATATCATTGCTCGGAAAACTCCACGCACACTCGGAGAGCTAATCGACTCTCAGAAAACCCCACCAATATAGAACTCAACCAATGCTCTGGGAATCCTACCAACACTCTAAGAACTCACCAATACTCACAGAGCTCCTGCAGCTCTCCTAAAGCCAGCAAAATTTATGCAAAAAAAATCTGGCAGTAGTCGAGGACTCCACTAATACTCAAAGACCTCAACCACCGTCTGTCACCAATACTCAGAACCCCGCCCACCCTCCCTCCCATACTCAGAGAACTCCACCGAAGTTTTACGAAGTATCACCGCTGCTCTTGCTGTGCAGGGTTAATCAAAGATGGCAGTTTGCTGCAGCCTCTCGCTGACATAAAAAGAACAATTGGCTGTCGTTCAGGAAATGAAGCGACAAAAGATGGCGATGATGACTTCCGATGGTGTAATGGCCTACTTCCTCCCATCTGATGGGACATTTTCCTCCCCACTAACATTTCGTATGAAACTCAACTTAGCTTCATGTAGAAAAAAGAAGCTTCCCTGCATGATGTGAAAAAAGAGAGAATGATGTCGGGCTTCGGGCATTATTTTCTACGGTATTATCACATATTTGATATGCGTGAAAAAAAATGATTGCGTTGATGTGAAATATGATATTCCAATGGTTCCTCTATAAACTGAATTAGATATATTCATAATAACACATTCATATTTACGAGAGTTAAGCAGTACATTGAACAAACGTGTTTAGTGATACCATATGACAGTTAAGAATGTTTGTTTGGGTGTGGGCTTACATTGTGGGGTTACTAAGCTCAAATATTCCAGAGAATACCCCCAAAAGCAGGGCCCTAATGAGAATGTAAAATATTTTTAAAATGCTGTTTATTTAGACTAAACAAATGGGGAAGTACAATAGGGTTTGGGGACAAACTCACAACAATTTATAACTGCATTCCGGGGTGTTAATGCAGATGATACACAAACCTACGGTTTTCGAACACACACACACACACACACACACACACACACACACACATATATATATATATATATATAGAGAGAGAGAGAGAGAGAGAGAGAGAGAGATGTTCCTATTGTTGTTTGGTGCTGTTGGCCACGAAGAGAACTTGACACAAAGTAAACGGTCAGCTCAAAAAATGGTCAAAACACGAAAGACAAACGACCAGTATGCTGGCAGCAAGCATAGTGACCAAAGCCCTATACCTGAAGCAAGGTGAAGCGCAGGTATCGCTCGTTGACCTCGGCAGGGATGTCAATGGCTCCCAGTTGCACGTGCTGGGGCAGAAGCGTCATGTGCAGACCTGACGTGCAGTTCGGCCTCGGGCTGCACGAGTTGTTACAGCTGTCAACCTTGCTGCTGTTGACACAGTGGCGGGAACAGCAGTCACCTGGAAAGAAGCATCAGAGATGAACGAGAATTGTCTGTTTGTGAGGCACGCTGTTAGGTACTTTCAAACCAGCAACATTCAACATGCATGATTTTTTTTAAAGAGAGAGAGAGGGGTGGGCGGAGGAAGGAGAAGAAAGATTTGAATACTCCCAAGCAAGCAATTGGAGGCTATTTGAATTCAAAGCGAGAGAGCCAGATGTTACGACTGATTTGACTAGAATTTCGTCCCCTGTGACTCAGATATCTCGGCAATGGCAGTGAACTATTCCGCTCAGTATATGATCCAGTAACACTATCCTCAAACTAACGGTATTTTCAATCTCTACGGGAGATAAATCACAATCCAATGACTTCCAAAAGCTGCCCATAAAAGGTGACATCAAAATTATAAAAACAAATCAGGGAAGAATTTTCTTCTTTTTTTTAAATAATGGAAAAAAAAACATACATACATACATAGAGAGGGGGGGGGTTAATTAAATCCAGTCAGTCTCGACCCTGTGACACGGGTATGAAATCTGTTTTCTTTTCTTCTTAAAATCCCGTAGTGAATCATTAATGATCTGTTCGCTGAAATACGAACTCGTGCATCTATACCATTTAAGATAATGATGATCTTGGTGGTGACAAAACAAACAGTACTGATAACAATGATGGCAACAGCATGGATGCCTATGGCGCCCACTGCACGTACTGGGGCGGAAGAATCATGTACAGACTGAGCAGGCAGTCCGGGCTCGTGGGGAACGAGCTCTTGCAGTTGTTAACAATACTGTTGTTAACACAGTGTTGAGGACAGCAGTCGCCTGGAAAAGTCGTCGGAGAGAAACACGATTATCTAGTTTTCTGCCGAGTTTCGTGTTTCAAGCTCTGAGCTGTTCACAAACCGGCAACATCCATCGTGGAACAAAAGTTGAAATTTTAGGGCTTCTCTCTCTCTCTCTCTCTCTCTCTCTCTCTCTCTCTCTTATCACCAACTATTTCTAGTGAAAAGAAGAATTGTCACTTAAAAAAAAGTCATATATCACATCATAAAACGCTCATGTTTCTATTCAAAATATTGCATACAGCTGTAGAAATATACATCAGTAATTATGTGTGTGGTTGTGCGCGCGCACGTGTGTGTGTTTGTATCTGTGTTGGTGCGTGCGTGCACGCTCGTGCAGGCGCGCGCGCGTGTGTGTGTGTGTGTGTGTGTGTGTGATGGAAGACGAGAGTGAGAGCTTACGGAAGAGACAATAGTATCGCTACGACTCTAAAATCTTCTGAAACTCTGAAAACTCACGAATACCTTATGTTGTCGAAAGCGAATTCCAAAGCATTACGAGTAGTCTGTGGGCATGTCTATGTCCCCCTAGTCTACGTTCCCCAAGTCTATGTTCCAACAAACAAATTCGATAGGTCTATGTTTCCACAGGTCTATGTTCCTCCAGGTCTATAGTTGTGATTAGCGGTAGTCAGCAGTCAGTAATGGTCAGTGGTCAGCGGTGGTCGGTAGTGGTCAGTCGTTTCACTGGTTCAGTGATCAGCAATGGTCACTTGTCAGCAATGATCAGTGGTCAGTAGAAAGTAGTGTTCAGTGGTGGTTTGTGTTCAAAGGTGGTCAGTCGTGATCAGTGGTGGTCAGCAGTGGCAGTGGTAGTCAGTGGCCAGTAGTTGTCAAAGGTGGTCAGTATCAGTGGTCAACGGTGGTCAGAGGTTAGTAGTAGTCAGTAAATGGTGGTGGTCAGTGATTAGCGGTGGTCAGTGGTCAAAACTGGTGAAAACGTACAAACTCCTAATGCAGAAAGATGTTAACGCAAACTGCACATTACTGGGTAGTGGTCAGTACTGGTCGCTTAATAGTTAAACTAGGTCAAGAAGTCTTAATATCACATGAACTAATAATATGCTGCATTCTGAAAACTGTGTGGCAGTAGTCAGCAGTTGTCAGTCATGGTCAGCAGTGATCATTTTATCAGTGATCCAAATATCATTACGAAAATTGCAATCATAGGGACAACAAAAACAGTCGATATGTCCGCATAGAAATTCGAATGTCATTTGTTGTTTTTAGAATGTGTTTGTTTTACTAACCAACACTGGTAGTTAAGGTAAACGTCCCCCTGTGTGTGTGTGTGTGTGTGTGTGTGTGTGTGTGTGTGTGTGTGTGTGTGTGTGTGTGTGTGTATGTGTATGTGTGTGTGTGCGCGCGCGCGCGCACGTGTGTGTGTGTGTGTGTGCGCGCGCGCGTGTGTGTGTATGTGCGTGTGTGTCTGTTCATTAACGTAAACGTGTGTGTGTGTGTGTGTGTGTGTGTGTGTGCGTGCGTGCGTGCGTGCGCGCGCGCGCGTGTGTGTGTGTGTTAATGTCTGTGACATGACAAAGTGAAGCCATCTTGTCCGCACTGCATCGCAAACCTGTTGCATGAAAGAGCAAGTGAATAAAGCACTGATTCAACGCTTCCAAAACAGGCCAGGATCTCGAGAAGTCTCACGGGGCCCAATTCGTCAAGCACGTGACATGAACATCGGGGAGTGGTGCACGGACCCACGCAGTTCCTGTCGTGTGTGTCAGTTTGCGGAGTTCGCTTGAGAGTACTATGGCTCGTTTTGAGACAGGTTTGTCAAAACACCGGATTTTTTTTAATTCCATTTGCATTGATAATTATAATATCAACTCTCTCTCTCTCTCTCTCTCTCTCTCTCTCTCTCTCTCTCTCTCTCTCTGTATGCGTCTGTGTGTGTTCTTAGTTGTGTTTTTATTACGTGCGTGTCAAATTTCGTACACGTGTGTGTGTTTTCACAAACACATTCGATTTTGCACAAAACTTCCACGCGGAAGGAAATAAAGAGGGAAAAGGGTACTTTTTAACATGAATGTGATGGGTGTGCGTGCTGCGTGTGTGTGTGTGTGTGTGTGTGTGTGTGTGTGTGTGTGTGTGTTCTTTGCATGCATGTGTTCTTGTGTTTGCCCTTGCGTGCATGTAAGTGCGTACATGTGCATGCCAACGCGCCACAGGCAACATTTCAAACGCTAAGAACACAGTGACTCAGAAAGAAGGGCAGAGGTAGGTTTCTCGAGCATGTTTCAATGGATACACTGAGTCAGAATGACGGAGGCAATATGACAGCTCGTGCATGCCTGATTACATTAGATGTGCTGGCCAAACGGTTTTAATTTGTAGGGTAAAACGCGCGGAACAAAGCCATGACTCGGAGAAAGTACGGTGGTGACAAGAAGGAACATAAAGCTGAAGGAGATAAGACAGCTAGTAAGGGCGCTGGTCATTGAGAGGTCTGAAGGCATAGTAAGATGTCCTATCAGGCAGTTGCCTGGGTTCAGTAAAGGAGGAATGTTATTGGATTCAGAGGACCAGTCTCGTTCTTAAGTCAGGAGGATTTCGAAGATACCTCGCAGGCCAACGAAAAGAGAATTACAGAGGTTGAGAAAAGATGGGGAAAGCACAGACCAATGTCTTGAGAGCATTTGGAAAGGGGAAATCACAAATGGAACTGATTCTATGTCGTTTGGAATGACAAAATCTGACAATGCTCGAGTGGCGTGCTGTTGAAATGAGAGATGCTGTCCAGAAAGCTATCATGATTTCCCACAGAGAGAGGCAGATGGATTCGTTGGCATTACCAAGAGCAGTTCAGGAAGGCAGGAACTCGTTGTTCTGATAACGTTTGGATGTTTAAGGTACAATTTCTGCCTTTGTGGTGTTCACCTTCAGTTTGCCGTGCATCCTTAACTACTATCAACAACGCATGTGTGAGGAATGGCAGGTTTTTACGGCTAGTTGTCAACATCAAAAACGATTCTGTGAAAGAGAACGGTGCATAATAGTTGGTGATGGAGTCCAGGAGTGCAGCAAATAAAGGTAGATCCACGACCGGATCTCTTTTTAATTAAATCAGTTTTGCTTAATCCGCTTCGGTCAGAAGATAGTTTCAGCCTCGATGCGGCGTTTGAGATTTGGTCAGCTACAGAAATGACGCAAAGCAGTGTGAGCTGAACGACCTGTTGTGTTTTTCAAAGTTTCGGTCAGTTTGCCAGGCAGGACTGCATTCTCTGGGTACAGGTGTTCAGAGGTGGTTGTCGTCCATTGTTATAGCGGTAGACTGTGAGAAACCCTGATGGTTTCTCTTGTTCGAGACGGTAGTCACACACACACACACACACACACACACACACACACACACACACACACACATTAAATTTAAAGGACGAAAACATAAACACATACAGATTGTTTGAAATGTACAGACCGATTATTAACCGAGTTTGTTCAATCACAGTGAGACTCTGCGAAAACCAAACGTAAACTAAGCTTATTTACGTCCTTCCAAAGATGATTTGTAATTAATGATAATAATAATCATCAGTATGATAGAATTAATAATAATAATAATAATATCATTTATTTTTAGTCTAATATCATCATCTTAGATGAACAGACTATAAATGAATAAACAAAAGAACGTCCTTCCAAAAAAAAAGATCTCAGAACACCTTGAAGAGCATGATCTCGATACTGATACGCTCTCGAAGCGGGCTGCAAAACTACTAAGGTTCGTCGATGCAATAGACAGGATCAGGACCTGGACAATGAAGTATGGAGACGGTTTCATCATGATTCGCCTATTCCCGATTCGCCTATTCCAAGTGTGTGTGGGGGGAGGGGGGGGGGTTATGTGTGTGTAGTGCAATTTCTAAGAATCGTCTTTGTCTGGTGTTGTCCTTTGCATGTATACACCAAATAAAGGGTTTGCATTGCCGTGATTTCTGAGTGTATTAGCCCCGGCCCCATAGATCACAAAGGGTCTTCTCCTCGGAAAACGTGCCAAATTAGAGCTCTGCTGTTTAAGAAACGTGGGCAGAAAGACAGACAGGTTTAAACTTATACACGCCCCTTACCAGTGAGGGAAGATGTCGAGACAAGCTGACGTCCTGGAATAATTGCATTCTTGTAAGATAAGATAAGATAAGATAAGAATAACTTTATTATCTCCAATAGAGAAATTTGGTCAGGTGCATTATCACGACAAGTAAGCAACATGTAGACCATCAGTGTAAAAAACAACAACAGTTATCAAGATTATCACGAAGACACAGATGCAAAAATATCACATACACTGTTTCGTACATTCATTCCACCCATTGCAGGCAATATTTCAAAATGAAAAAAAATTATAAACATTATTTTGAATAATTATGATTGTGAGCATAACATACTATATTGCACACTGATTGTGATTAAGATAGGATTAACTTAATTATCTCACAAAGATAAGTTGCATCATGTGCGGCAAAACACAACCAGACAATCAGTACACACATACATACACGCGCGCGCGGAAACAACATTAAACATTACTTGATTGCACAGGAGTAATAAACATATGTTTCAAATAAATGCATTTCACATATTAGCTTGTAATTATGATTATTACAACGTAATTATTAACACAAATATATCTAAAATATGAAAGTTACCATCAGGCATATTGTATTAACATTCATCCTGCATATTGCACATTCATCCAATATATTGCACATTCATAACAACCATTGTCGTGTGTTTTAAGCTAAATTATTTTGTTCTTTAAAAAAATTTAAATTAAAAAAAATAGAACAAGGTACAACCTATCATGCATGGACTTTCACACGTACTCACATGAAAGCGCGCGCGCGCACACACACACACACACACACACACACACACACACACACACACACACACACACCACACACTCGCGCGCGCGCTCGCCCGCTCGTGCATACATACATACACAGAGAAACATACGCGTATGCGCGCGCACGCGCACACACACACACACACACACACGCGCGCGCGCGCACGCACGCACGCACGCACACTTAGTTCTCAAGAATCTGAAAGGTGGACTGAATGTGGAATAAAAGTCTTCAGTGCTCTGGATTTCAATTTAGAAGTTCTGTAGCGTCGTCCTGATGGCAGTAGTTCATAGTACTTTGCTAAAATATGAGTGTCGTCAGTTGCTGTCTGTCTGCTTTTGTGAACCACTCGCTTCTCATACAGCTCTTGCATACTAGCTTGCTTCACTCCCACAATTTTGCTGCACACACTCATGACATCATTCAAAACGCGCTTGCTCCTCACTCCTAAACCTCCATACCAGCACAAAAATGAAACTGTTTTCAATGCAGGCCTCTGTGTGTGTGTGTGTGTGTGTGTGTGTGTGTGTGTGTGTGTGTGTGTGTGTGTGTGTTGAAAGAGGGAGATAGAGGGGGAGAGAAGAGATGAATCCAGACAAGTTAAACAATCTTTGTTTGGAATGTGTCCATACTTGAAGTCAACGCAGCTGTTGTTTTCTCCAATCGGTGTGGGATACATTTACAAATACGTGCGTACGTGCGTGTGTATGCGGGTTGGTGGGTGGGTAGTTCTGGGTGTTTCTGAGAGAGAACAAAAAAAAAGTAAGAATACTGACCTTGCAGTCTGACGACCAGATGCCGGTACAAGAGGCGTTCCACGGTGGCTCTGTGCAGTCGGTACTGGTCCAGGGTCAAGGCCACCACGGAGTTCTTGACCTCGCTCTCTATCACTGCCTTCACCACCTCCTCGTACTGCTCGCCCAACTTCTCGTGCAGTTGGCCCAGCTCCTCCCCTCTGGCCGAAAGACAGGGGGTGAGGGAGGGAGATGGTGTATAAACAAGGACGATAGTTAGTGGGGACGTTGTGTCCTAACATGATTTTCTTCCCCTATCCCGCCCCCCCCCCCCCTCCGCTCTCCCTACCCCCCTCACACACACACCCCTCCCCACACCCTATAAAGAACAGAAACGCAACACACATGCACACGCACAGGCCGGACTTGTTCTGTTTGTCATCCCCTGTCTGGCTGTATCCACTCAGTAAGGCATCCCATTCCATATCTGTATTCTATGGATCCACATCAATTTGTCGTGTGTGTGTGTGTGTGTGTGTGTGTGTGTGTGTGTGTGTTCTTTTGTGCTCTTGTGTGCTTTGTGTCTCACGTGGTTTTATAAAGCGCTTTGAGAGATTTAAAGCCGCTGTATCAATATACTCTTCTCCTTCTTCTTCTTCTTCATAGAAGTAGTAGTATCACTATTATTTTTATAGTTATTATTTTTGTTATCATTATCAATATTTTCTTTATCATTATTATTATCACGATGTCAAAAACTCCCAGCTCACTTGATGAAGTACTGAAGCGACAGCTGCAGACCCAGAGACAGGCCGTCCGCCGAGGTCACCTCCATGCGGCTGTGCACGTGATGCGCGCTGGCCCGGAAGGTGATCAGCTCCGTGTCCGGGAGGAGAAGGTAGCACCCGGAATACAGCGTCCGCTCCCGATCCACCCGGCCAGTCAGGCGGCTGCGGGCCAGTGCCATCTGTTGGGTCCCAAGAATCGCCAGTGATGAGAATCAGAATCAGCTTTTATTTGTCATGAAAACTATGATATATTATAAAGGTTTACAAATACACCACCAAAGGGTAAAAACGAACCAAACTTGGCGTATGTATGTTTTAACCTGACCTGTAATTTGATTTATTGTTAATGTGTGTTTGTACATGGTTTCATCTACACATATAATTGACTGAAACAGCAATATAAAAATCTGATGAATGAGACTTTATATCGTTAAATGAACGTAGCGTTGAATTCAAGGTGGGGTGCTGGCCCAGTGGTAACGTGTCCGTCTAGGAAGCGATAGAATCTGAACGTGTGGGATCGAATTCCACATTCTCAAGAATTTTCTCCCCCTCTACTAGATCATGAGTGGAGTTTTGGACACTAGTCAATTGGATGAAACGATAATCTGCTGCGTGAAACGTGCAATCACTGTACGTAAAAGAACCCACGGCAACAAAAAAGTTGTCCGTGGTATAATATAAAAAAATAATAATAAATAAATAAAAATAAATCCGTTGAACAATTTACTTTAACTGTAAAGATGTAAACAAAACGGTCATACACGTAAAATGTTACATGTCTGTCTGAGTGTGTATGTATGCGTGCCAGTAAAATCTGATTGAATGACACGGGAAACGAATGATAAGCGCCCAGTGGCAGCCGTCAGTCGGTTTTGCCCAGGTAGACAGCCTGTTGTGCAAATGACCCTGTGTTTGTAAAGCGCTTAGAGCTTGGTCTTCGACCGAGGATAGGCGCTATATAAGTATCCATATCAATCAATCAATCAATCAAAACAAACAGGTACACTCGCAGGCAGAAAAAAAAGGTGGCGACCAGCTCTCCCGAGGTGAGCAGCCCGAACTTCAAATAAAGAAATCTATTGTGGCGAGAAAAAAAAACAATGCAGTACAATACAATATGAAGTCTGCTGCAGAGATGTGAAGAACGGGAAAACGGGCTGAATTAAAGAATGAAACGGATGATCGAAAAGTCTTTGCAAGCACGCTTTTCATTCAAATTCTGTAACTGTATCAAGAGAAGTGCCCAGAGAAAGGGAGGAAGGAAGAGAAGTAAAGAAAACTGAGAACTATTATTGTGAAGCGACTCTGGTTGGTCTCTTTGACAGAGCAATGAAAGTTTCAGTTTCAAGGTGTCAAAGCGGGTGAATTGATCCATATACGCTACACCACATCCGCGTCAAAAAAGGCATAGACACAGGTAAAGAAAAAGAACAATAATCTTCCAAGTGTCTTTGACACAAGAAAGTAAGAAAGAAAGTGTTTGTTTTTTTAAACACAAAAGAAAAAAGAAATATGATCTTCCGGTCTTTTTACAAAAGAGGGGTAAAAAAGAAAGAAAATTAATCTCCGGATTGCTGTGCACCTGGTGGTTCTCGTCTTTCCAGAAAAACAAAGAATAAAATAATGTAGGAAAAAAGAGACGGGGAACGAAATAAAGGAAGAAAAAGAAAAGAAAGAAATACTAAAAACAACGTAGGAAAGAGAGGAAGAAAAAGAAAAATTATGTTCGGATTCCTGCAATTTGCTGTGTCACTTTGACACAATTTACGCACACACTTATTTTACTGTTCATTTTTATCTTTTCTTTTTTAAATGTAAAACCCTTGTTATGTGATGTTTTATTCAAAGTATCTTTTGAATGCTAAAAAAAGAAGAAAAAAATTATTTGAAGATGTTTTGCTGCTGCTACTATGCATAGAACTGCTGCTTCTGCTGCTACTATTATCACCACTACTACTGCTACAACTGCTACTGCCACCACCACCACCACCGTCACCGCCACCACTACAGTTACCACTGCTGCTGCTTTTACTACTTCCACCACCAAACTCCTCAGCACCTCTACCGCACTCATTACCACCAAAACACTTAACTTCAAGGGCACAGCCCTCGCAAAAAGGATGCAAAAACACATAAGAGACAAATAAAAAATTCAGAACTTCCCGAAAGCCAAAGCCCCTTAGAAGCGGTTAACATTAAAGGATAAATAGGTAATCATCAATCTAAAATGAGTTGAAAGGAGAGAGAGAGAGGGAGAGAGAGAGAGAGAGGGAGAGAGAGAGAGAGAGAGAGATAAACGTTTTTCGACGTAAATGTCAAAGTCCCTTTTAGTGGGCTATATGCACAAAGTGACTTCGGAATTTTATCTTATAACAAACACTACAGCAGTAAGAGAGAGAGACTGAGAGAGGACCTGATAGTACTCCACGTAGACCATGCTTTGCGGTATGAGGATGACTGCAGTGACCACTCCCAGCAGCAGCAGGGCCGTGCCACACACCACCCACTTCCTCGTGCCGTGGAACTGCCGGCGGCTGTCAGTAGAACAACACACCGCATTGTGTTACATCGTTGTTCCCCCCCCCCCCCCGGCCCCAACCACTTGCCTCCCCCCTTTCCCCCCTACGCCCCAGCCCCCCCCCCCAACCCCCCCTCGCCCCCCAACACACACACACAAAATAGATTATAGTCACACGCGCACGCACACGACACTCCCATGCACACACACACACACACACACACACACACACACACACACACACACACACATTCAGTTGTCTGAAATGGGAGGGAGGAAAGAGGGAATGGGGTTTGGAGGTGGGAGGACGGAAGTAGGGGTGGGAGTAGACGGGTGTTGAAGTAGTGATTGGTAAAGTGCTGAGGGTGAAAATTTGTATACAAGGGAGACACAAACGCACGCGCGAGTGTGTGTGTGTGCGCGCGCGCACACACACACACACACACACACACACACAAACCAATCATATTTAGTTATACATAATACAATGCAACCATCAACCTGACTGGCTTCTGGATGTTGCAAATAAAGTCCACAAGTAGACACTGAACTGTGTAAGAAACGTGGATCCCTATTTTTGAGTGAGTCCATGTTGTGTTCTGCGTTTTGCCAGAACTGTCACGCCCGTTCACAGTAGTTTTCATGGAGAACTCTCAAAAGACCTGTTCTCAACGTAAACGATCTGGGAGATAACGTCTCTGGCCGATGTGAGATTTCAATGATTTGCATCATGTGTGATTGCGAAGCCTGTGTTTTACATGTGTTTGTATCTGGTCGTCTTACATGACTTCCCAAGAGTCTTCCTTGTCCACGAAAATCTCCAGCTCCTCTATGTCCGGGAAAGACTCTGCAGTGAAAAACAAAATGGAAAAGACCGTGGAATGAGGCAGAAAAGTTTAACTTTTAACAGAAACGGAAAAAGAAAGTATCACACAATGCTAACAAGTATTGGTTTCGGATCTTATATTTAATATTTGAAAATGTCCGTTTCAGATTCTGATATTACGCAATGGTTGACTGATTCATTTCAGAACTTGGAATCGATACGACTGTTAATACAGACCTGAACTAACTCTCTCTCTCTCTCTCTCTCTCTCTCTCTCTCTCTCTCTTAGATATAGGGAAATTCTCACTTCTTAATGCTCCTGATTAACCTGATATATCCATAGCTGCATTGTTTTGATCTTTATATCTTAAATGATATGATTATTGTCTGTTCACTTTTCTCTTCATGAGGGGCCTAGGCCTAAAATGAATAAACCATCTGAATCTGAATCTGAATCTCTCTCTCTCTCTCTTCTTTAGGTTTTCAAAGATTTTTTTTATAATTGATCTTCTTATCTTCTTATATTCAGTTCAATTCTGAATCGCATTCATTTCACACTCTTTAAAGGAGTGTTATACTCTGGTCCCACAAATGACCACTGACGCGCGCGATTTAACCCTCACCCTCCAGATCTGTCTGGTCAGTGGTTTCACCCTTAGTGTCAGGTGAGGCTCCATCAGTGGCCATTTGCGTTTCTGTCTGCATGCCGCCCTTTGCACTTTCTATGGCCATCTGAAATTACACATGCGTTGGGACTAGTGTTGGTTCCAAGCTTCATAAAAATCAATGTTTTATGAAGAGAGGTAACGTGGATAGTAAAGTACGTTGGTAAGCTTAGGCGAATAGGTAAGTAGAGCGCTTGTGAAGTAGATAGATATTTACGAAGGTTAGCTGGTTGCTTTGTTGGTTGGTTGGTTGGCAGGTTAACTGAATGCTTGTGCGATAGACTGATTGGCTGATTGACATAATTATGGATCGATCGAACAGGTTGGCTGATTGGTTGATTGGCACGGGAATGCCTAACTAGATGAATGTCGACCATTATGTCTCTAGTTGGCTAAGTATGCTGTCCCCCCCCCCCTCATCCCCCCCCCCCACACACACACACACACACACACCCCTTCCCCTCTCTCTCTCTTATTCACACGCGCGCACATACGCGCCCAAACATGATCACATGCAAGCACGCATATATACAAAGCGTGCGCACAAACATGCAGGCACGCAAAAGAAGGGGAATAACCTATCCATCAACCCACCCACCTATCTGTTCTGTATATACATACATAAGCAAATAACTACAAAAGAAAAATGGAAGAAAAAAAGCAAACAATAAAGGGAGGAGAGAAAGAAGAAACAAGAAAGGAAGGAACGAGGGTGGGAAGGAAAGATATAAAACAAAAGAAAAGAAAAAAAATAATAATAGTCGTCGTCGTCCTTCACGTGTTGCTGGTGCTGGTATTGCTATAATGTCGTGGTAGTTATTATTGTTGTCATGGTCTGTTATCATCATTATCGTCATTGTTATTAAGTAAAAGATCAGAGTACAGAACTTTTTGTTTGTTTGTTTTGCCTGACAGCATATCATTATGTATACTTACAATGAACGAGTCGCGTCTAGTTGAAGAACGCTGGAACGTTTGCTTGAAGAAAAAAATGAAAAATTAACAAAACAAATTAAGAAGGCCCAGAGGCAGGTAAACAGACTGATGGATAACTGTTTAAACAAGATAAGATTCTTATTTGAATATGTAATGAATGAATAAACAACACTATTTATTGTAAGTCAATGGCATCGTTTAAAGATTCTGACCACACACACACACACACACACACACACACAGATAGATAGATATAGATAATGCGCACGCTTTCGCACATGCTCCACCAACGCACACATACACACACATGCACACACACGTGCTGACACAAAGACACGTACGCACATACACGCAAACACACTCGAACGCATGCACACACAGCCAACTGGCTAAGACAAAGACAGTGACTGAGGCAGACATGCTTAAACAGACAGACCGAAATGCATTCACACACACACACACACACACACACACACACACACACACACACACACACACACGTGCGCGCGCGCATGTATTGAAAATGAAAGGAAAATGTACATAATCATTCATCAAATTAAGAAGAACAATACCAGATTTTTGAGAAATATACCAGAGTCAGTCAATACCAGTCAAATCTACACCCGTGCTGTGCTGTATGCAGTCTACCATTAATTTCCATAACTATATCATGTCTTTCCTTCAGTACCGGATAAGTACCAGAGAGTCAGTCAAAACTACAGTAAACCCACACTGTATTATTGCATGGAGCCTACCATTTCCATAAGTATATCATGTATTTCCTTCAATACCGGATAAATGCCAGAGAGTCAGTCGAATCTACACCGGTGCGGCACTACTGTATGCAGCCTACCATTTCCATAACGGTGTCATGTCTTCCCTTGCTGTCCTGCTGGTTGCGTAGTCTGAGACTGCATGCAGCCTCCTGCTCCAGGCCTTGCTCACCCACGGCCTCCTGCCGGACCAACTGCAGCTGACGAGCTAACCGCCCGTGATCCGAAGTGTCCAGTTCTTCCTCAAAAGAGGGATCCTCGTCTGTGGCTGCTTCTGCCAGCAACAGTTGCCTGTCAATGTCTGTCTCAGTGAAGGGTGGTTGATTGTCTTGGGCTGTATCAGTCAGTGACGGCTGTGTGTCTGCATCATCCGCTGAAACACAGAAATAGGTCCATGTCGACTGCATTTGTGCTATCATCAGTTATTCTTACATAGTTGTATAGTTCAGAAATCTTACAAAATCGACGACAGTACTGTTCTATTGTCAACGGCTTCCACGTGCAGAATTATCGCGATAACGAGAACGATTGTTCAATAACACTTATGGAAAAGATAATTTTATCACCAGGTCGGAAACTGTTGTTCTAACGCCAATGCTCAGTATTCACGAAATTCTCCGTCTCTAGTTTCAATCAACACACACATACAAAAGAGAGAGAGAGGGGGGGGGGGGTAGGAAATCACAGAGACAAACCAAGGAATCCGTTTGATCTGAATAAGACAAGAGAATGGGAAATAAGTCAGGCTGCTAAAAACGCAAGAACATGACCACAGGCGTAGTGATCAGCAATAAGATTAGAACAGATGAAACTAAGCCAGGAAAAAATATGGACACAAAATGATCCCGACACTGATCGACTATCTGGAAATGCACTGTAAAACAATATCACCAAACCCGGCCATCGATGTTCAAACCAGCTGACAGCTGTTTACAACCCTGACTGATAGTTGAAGCAAACACACATTTTCTACATAAGGTACAGAAAAGACCATAACAGCTGACGGACTCAAAAAAAGTGGCCACACACACACACACACACACACACACACACACACACACACACACACACACACCGTGAGAGAGAGAGAGAGAGAGAGAGAGAGAGAGAGAGAGAGAGAGAGAGAGAGAGAAACAAACAAACAAACAAACAATTAACACACAATTGAATTGGAACTCACATAAGACAATACACAAGTTCTGTGGATTCAAAACTGGTGATGTAATATCCTTAACACATTGCTGTCACACGAAACCGACAAGCAGACAATTGGATTTGCAGACAATGGAATGGTTTTGTGACTGGATATCCCGTATCCCGCCGAGAAACAATAGTACAATAATGTGGAGAGACAGACAGACAGACAGACAGACAGGCAGACAGACAGACAGACAGCATTATTATATGTGGAGAGCGACGCATAGTTGGGGGTGGGGGTTAAATAAGTTCTCTCTCTCTCTCTCTCTCTCTCTCTCTCTCTCTCTCTCTCTCTCTCTCTCTCCTTATTTTTCTCTGTCAACGAAACAGAGAGAGGATGCAGAGGCAGAGACCTAATAAAGCCACACAGGCAGCGTTGAACGGATTGGGAGATGATGAAGACAGAGGGACACCAGGAGAGAAACATAGTCAAGAGAGAGGTAGACCACAAAAAAAAGGCGAACAGTTGTTATCAGTCGAAACAAACCACTGATAATTTCACACCACTCCCCCCTGAACACGTTTTCAGTTTATCATTCTTAATCTATTAAATATTTATAAAATACATAGACAATAGCATTAATAAGTTTACCGTTTATCATCACAAAATCGTCATCAGAATGTGACGGCGAATCTCTCCCAATGTTCGACAGATTCCCTTCCAGTTGCACGTTGTCGTCTGCAAAGTGTTGGGCGCAGCCCTCCATCTCCGCAGGGGAGACAACCACAGTAGCTGTGACAGCGAAAAGGTCGGGGTTTGTTTTGTCTGAGGTGTCTTCCTTGGCGTATCCCTGGTTCGGGTCCTGTGTCCCTTCCATGTCTGACTTACACAAACAAATGAAAAACAAACAAACACACAAGTAACTAAATGAATAAATAGATCAGGTGATTGCATTCTAATTCCGCGGCCGTTGGTAATCCCTCATAATTATTGGTTGTGTGGTCCCCTTTCCGCCAGTGTCAGCGAGAATGTATAATAATCATTATACAAAAATAATGGTGTAACTGAGCATGCAACAAACGTAAAAGAACCAAAAAAACAAAACAAAAAAACCAAAAAAAGTCCATTGTAGATTAATACAGATATATACCTCTTTCTTACGCTGATTTTGTATGTTTAATTACAGTCATGTCATTGAATCTTGTGTTGTATATTACTTTCAATGGAAAAAGAAAAGAAAACACAAACAAAAATACTTTTAAACAGAAAAAAGAAAGAAAATGGGTGCGAAATGGAGGATGGAGGGCC
Organism: Babylonia areolata; assembly: GCF_041734735.1. Taxonomy (NCBI): domain Eukaryota; kingdom Metazoa; phylum Mollusca; class Gastropoda; order Neogastropoda; family Buccinidae; genus Babylonia; species Babylonia areolata. The sequence goes on along the minus strand of NC_134876.1, from coordinate 40,350,131 downwards.
CATAAAAAAGAAATTGGGAAAGATAGGATGTTGGAGAACCCACAAATAGATAAATAAATTGTATGTTTTTGAAGGAACTTGAGGGTGCTTTGTTGTTGCCGTTGTTGTTTGTTTGTTGTTGCTTTTGCTGTTGTTTTGTTTTGTTTTGTTTTGTTTTGGGGTTTTTTTTTCATTTGTTTTTTCTTTTGATTTTTGTTTTGTTTTTATGTGTGTGTATACTTGTTTGTGTGTGTGTGTGCGTGTGTTTGTGTGAGTGTGCGAGCGTGCGTGCGCGTGCGTGCGTGTGTGTGTTGGTATGTCTGTCAATCTGCCTGTCTCAACCTCCCGCTCTCTCTTTCGCTTCTTCACACAGAGAGAGAGAGGGGGGGGGGAGCAAGGGGAAGGGGGCGTTGGAGAAGGACTCAAAAGAAAGAGAGCATAAACATTTTTAAAAGCTTTAACCCTTATTTGTTGATAACAGCAAAGGCGTCGGGTTGTTCTTACATAATGTTAGGAACAAGAAAGAAAGCAAGAAAGAACGGGGTATGGGGAATTGCTATGTTAAAGCTATTTTCAAAAGCTGGAAAATAAATTGCTGTTCTCACGTCATGCAAACGTCAGGAGACCGGTCTAGACCGACCGACAGTCATACAACAACAAATAAACTTGCCTAATATGATAATTATATCCCAAAACAGGAAGTAACGTAAAATCAAGACGGAAAACCTGACTGCGTCTGTCTCGTTCCAAAGGATAAGGTAATGTGTAATGTCTTTTTATGACGACATGCTTAATCCTAAGTGAAAGTTTCTTTAATTTAATAATTCCAATCACTGAGCAGTTTCTGAACTACTTACTATACAAATGAAAAAGTTCCTGGCTCAGGTCATTTACCTCGTGTCTGCTTCTTTGCTGGATGTTCTCTGTCGACAAAATTAATCAGTGGTCACATCGAAACAGAATGGGTCAGCAATCCATGTGGACAAATTCGGCTACGAAGCTATTAAATGATGCGTTAGGACAACTTCTTCTACAGTTCTTATAGCAAGTATGTAGGCGACAGGCACAAGTATGACCTACACCCTCTCAACATCCTGTGCACAGTCCGCAATGAAGATGCTCATCCGGCTGGGCGGCTGTGTCGGCGAACACAACAGGAAATAGGATACAACATGTTCGCAGATGGAGAGAGGACAGATAGCAGGGTAAGAAACGTAAAGCTGGAATGAAATTTTGCATTTAGTTTTGGAGCACAGAATTAACAAGAGAGAGAGAAAAAATAGCGTGACTGAAGGCAATGAGATATGATATTTCTTCACTTGTCTTTTTTTCTTTTTTTTTAAACTGTCAGCATCAACGGCCTGAAGACTTACTAATACTAATAATAGGGTTGCTGAGTTTAAAACCACATAACACTAAACAGAAAATGAAAAACACTGTAACTGGATCAGTGTTCTCCTGTATCCTTGAAGCCGCGCGCGCACACACACACACACACACACACACACACACACACACACACAGAAGGAAAACTAGAGAGAGAGAAGGGGGGGGGGGGAACAGAGACAGAGAGTTTGTGTGAGAGGTGGGAGAGTTTCACTGCTACTGAAATAAATCATGATATTCCTTGAATATCTCGTAACTGATTTCCCTGTCAACGAATTTTTCAATCAAAAAAAAATGTGTGAAACTGTATCTACGTACTAGAGAGGGAGTAGATAGAGTTAGGTGAAATCAATATTGTTGCACACCCTTTTGTAAAAATTTAAAAAATCAATAGAAAAAAAACATTCATGCACTGTTCGGGAGAGAGGTGACAGCGAATAATGAACAAACAGGAAGAGAACAACGCATTTTACACCTCGCGATATATTGCCGGAGATAAATGCACTGTATGATGACTGCTGCGCTGCTGCTGCTGTGCTGCTATCGTTTCCTCCTTTCTTCCTTAAACTTAAATTTAAAAGTATTAGCAGTCGATAAAAAGTTACCTTGAATGACCGCTTTACAGAACACTTCGATCACTGAGTTTTGCTGAACTATACCCTCCACAGTCTCACCCATGTCAAGATTTCAGCTGTATGGCAGAACCACCTCGACAGAACACACAGAATACATAATTATGGAGTGGGACATAATCGGCCACCTTGGCACACTCTATTCAGCGGGCCTCATCCACTGAGATATATATATATATATATATATATATATATATATATATATATATATATATATATATATATAGCTGTGGTCCCGTGTGGTATATTTATAAAAGGGAGGACACTCAGTACAAAAGAACTAACTGATGATGATTTACTGAATTAAAGGATAGAAAAGAATCCCCGCGCAGGCCAGGAACATGTAGAGGCCAGTCACAAAAGGGTTTTTCTATTGTTTTGTTTACAGTAGTTATAAGTAGATGGGAATAGAGAATATGAAGAGAATAGAGAAAACAAAGAAGAGGAAAACAGTGAGAGACACTGTCCGTTGGGGCCGCGACACACACTGTGGGTGACGGCACAACAGGAGACAGAGCAGGCTCCAGCCAGTGACTGGCCAGGTGGAAAGTGACCAGTGATCACCCACTCCGTCTCTTTATGCAAGTTAACTCTCTCCATACGAACGGCGAAAGAGACGACGTTAACAGCGTTTCATCCCAATTACCATCATCAAAATATTGCAAGCGGAACGCTCTTATACGGAAGAGGTGAATGTTAACAAAGAATACCACAGTTCTGACAATGGAAGCTAAAGGTTGGGTCATTCAGACACCCACTGAACATCCGAGGGGTCTGTGTAGAGGAGAAGAGAGGACTGGCCGTACTGAGTGAGTTAAGCGAACTGCACTGACGTGAGCGTGGCCCGTGAAGCGATCGAATCCGCTCAAATCCCCGTAAGTTTGATTAGCATTGTATTTCTTACAAGGTGTCCAGTGATAGATTTCTAAATGATTCCTGAACCGATTTACGTCGGATAGGTCGCAAAAGAAAGAGCTCAACACCTACTTTCTACTGAGTATACTTGAAAATGAAGTGTTGATTATTTAAGATGAATGTATAATCTTAATTTAATTCACCTAAAAAGGGTCAGCTTTAGCGAGCTTGTAACTTAAAATTACAAATTGCGTTAAATCAGTTTAATGTAGGCAAACACAAATGGCATATATTTAAACTGCGATGGAATTGCGACGATTCTGCCAATATATAATACTCTCGGCTTGCAGTTTACTGATCCGGCGACAAAGAGATATTGATTGAATACACTGGTGCGTCAGAAGCACAGATTCCAGCTTACCCAATGGCGGACAGTGACATTAGTTTGTGGAGCGGTTGTGTGACGAGAAGGACAAAATGACGTAAGTTTAGCTGCAGTTGAGATCTTTACACTGACGAACAATTAAACTGAAATCAAGTATGCTTCTAACTGATTAAAGTGTGCCGTGTGTAAGCACAACAAATATAATATTGCAGTAAACGACTGATACAGAGACTTGATTTAATAAATGTTTAGAGAATATAGGTTTAGAATGGGCTATGCATTCAAACCGGGAATGGCGTCACACTTTATGAATGAGTCATTGAAGACCAGCTTGTTAGTTGTGGTAAACTTGAGGCGTGTGCTCACACGGCTTTCAACTTGCCCTGTGAGTTGAACTACGCGGTTAGTAACCCGTATTGAGCATTTGGCTACATATCTATATCTATCTATCTATCTATCTATATATATATATATATATATATATACATATATATATATATATATATATATATATATATATATATATATATATATATATATATATATATATATATATGGCCTCCGTCAACACGAGACGGTGACCATGCACGGTGGCATCACCAGCCTGTACCGACTGAATCAGTCGTTCTCTAATTTATTTAACGTTGGGTGATTTTCACGCAGATTTTGGGCGGTGTAAAACATCACGGTAAGAAATGTGAAACACAAAGCAGTAGCATTTAGGTATATTCAAGATTGGAAATTCCTAATCACTGGCAACTGAGGTCAAAAACACGCCACACACAGAATCCTGTAGTACACACATCGGACGAAACAAGTACGTTGTATCAAAAGTAGTATGTCTAATTCATGTTGAAAAAAATGAGGAAGGTCAACGAAAAGAGAAATTCGACGCAAATAACTTGAATAAATGTTGTCAGTATGTATGATGACTATTCTGCTTGGCTACATTTCAATACACTTTGGGTTGGTTATTGTTCGTGCAGTTTATTATTTGAAATTAGATGTCACGTTTTTCATTTTTGTGTTGAGATGATAATCTAAACACCGCATTGTTTCAATCACTTGTTAATCACAAGTCCGTCATGTACTGCCGGTGTAACATTAACGTATGCATTGTCGCCATACCGGTATTGTTTGCATTTTATCTATTTTGTTGTGTGTGGTTTTCAATGGGGAATTTTTAAACGGGAATAAAAATCTCACTGAGTCTTAGTGACTCATGACTCTTCAAAGTATAAGACAATGACACATAATTCAAACCACTGCTGCTTGCGCTACCTGTCATTTTGCACAAGTACAGATGAATACTGAAGAGGTGCAGCACAATGCACCGATAATACTTCGAAAAGACAATCTAGTAGTTTTCAACTGAACATTCACATCTTTGTTTGTCATGTCGGCATAGAAGCCATAGCTTTACACAATGCTCTCTGTGTGTGTGTGTGTGTGTGTGTGTGTGTGTGTGTGTGTGTGTGTGTGTGTGTGTGTTGTGTGTGTGTGTTTGTGTGTGTTGCCTGCGTTTTGCAAAATCGAGGTGAAAAGACGATTTGGTACGTATGCGCAGTTGAAATCTGAACCTCGCGGCGGAAGTGAAGAGAGCGTGCACATTGTCGTTTTCAGTGTGTTTTTGTTGCTTCACTCGGCTGACAGTAAGTATGAATTGAGCCTATAAGTTTGTAAAATCATTTACTTCGAGCAGTAGTGTACTGTCTTTGCTTTTTCTATTTCTTAATGTCAGTGGATCTTGAGAAAGTGGAGAGCATGTGAGAATTTGTTACACAGGTTTTCATCATGATCACGCTGATGATTTTAATCGCACGTGGTCGGTCGCTGAGATCTTTGTTCTGTCTGAGATTGCCGTGAAAAACTATTGTAGATTCAGATAACAGGTTGTATCAACTCCTTTCGTTCCCTCAATCACCCCAAACAGGGTTTTGAAATCCTATTTTCAATTTTGATCATGACGCTTATTGAGTAAATAACGCAAAACTGAAACAAGTGAAGTCTAAGCTTACTTCCGAGAAACTCAGATAATTATTTCCTGAACTACCGTGGAAAATGAATTCACGAGACATGAAGCTGTAGTTTGAGCAGGATTTTAGGTATTTTGGTTAGTTTTTAAAGAAACACTGCCGCTTTTATTTTTATCTGCTTGTATTTACAGTAAATGTTATTCAATTATTGGTTGCTGGAAGAAATGGAAGGTGGCTGATGTAAGATAAAGTAGGATAAGCGAAATACAAGTTCTTCAACTGTACAAGAAAAGAGCACACACAAAAAAGAGTCCAGTTAGCTTGACTTGCATATAACTAAGTAGAAGTTTTTCAGTCTTTCATCAGTTTATCAAAAATAAATCTTCATTGGTATCTATTGGTTCTCTTATTCTTGATACATGATTGATATGAAAGAAAGTTTCGTTACTCAGAAATGGAATTTTGAAGTTATTTATTTCAGTGGAAATAAATCATCTGCCTTAGCAAAACTGATACAGGAAAGTTTTGGATTGAATAGACTGAGAGTGAACAGGTTCACAGATGCATAAATGTTTCCTAGAATCGGTGCTTGCCCATGGTAATGCAATAGCTTGTCATGAGTTGGAGGGAGCTCAAGCCATTGTCCTGGTTGAGGCAGGCCTCGTCTTGATTTTGACTTCTTTCACCTTCATCTCCCAGAAATGGGTCTCTTTGCACAGCACCAGTGTGCCAGCCAAGTCAATGCTGTGGTTCTGCAATGCATCCTGCAAGATGCATATACAATGCAGAGTCACACGAAGGTTGATGTTCCTTGAAATTTTTGTCCGCATGCACATGAAACACAATCACTTCTAGTTTGATGTTCTGGAAACGTTTGTCCAATGGTCTCTAACTTGACAAACATTTAAAGAAATATCAAACCAGAAATGACTGTTATATGTCCATCATGTGTCACAGAATCACAGCATTGATAAATCCTCTAAGTTGTTAACCATTTCTTAAATTCTTTAAAAAATAAATAAATAAATAAATGTAGTTATGACCCCAAGCTGCAGTCAAATGGACAACCTATTATAGTTTTAGTATTATCTCGATTCAGGTTTTAGCCCTCTCTTTGTTACACAAAATGGTGGATGTTGTGATGCATCAACAAGAAAACTGCTGTAACAAAATGTCATTAATCTTTATATTTGCAGCAATTGCTGTCACTGACTAAACCGTAAAACATGGCACAAGAAAACGGAGATGCACCTAGTGAACTGGAGAAGAAAATCATACGACAGGTTGAGGTAAGCTTTAGTCAGTAATGTAAATTGAAAGTTTGATTTTGAAATCTTAAAAACTAAGATTTCCTCAGTGTTTGCTTGTGTGTGGTGATTATTGTGTTACCTAATTAATCCAGAGATGCCAACTGGTACGAGTTCACCGTATTTTGTTACGTTGATTTGCAGTTTGTTCTGACATTACACCAACATCAGAATTGTTCCAACAAGTTCATTTTCAACTATAAAGTATGGTCACACGCTGTCCTGTCATGACATTACCCAGAATGCATCAGGTCATTGACTGACACTTGCTCCAGTATGCTTCTCTTAGGTGACCTCTTGAGGAAGTATAAACAGAGCACCAATAAGAGACTGTACAGTGGAAAGCAGACCTAATGTAACAGTTACAAACAGCCTCCTTTAGCAGTTACACCATTTTGCTGGTAAGCCCAAGTGTTTGTATGCCTTGTAGATAAAATGTTTGTTTGCTCTTGTGGCTCAGTCAAGTGTTCCTATCAAATTCAAAATGTTCCTACCAAATTTCCTGATTGTTCCTACAAACACTTGACAGCGGTTGGCATCTCTTTTATTATAGTGTTAATCTGAAAATTATTATCGCTATTGCAAAGCAAGTTTTTTTTTCCCCATTTTTGGCAAATTTTCTTTTTCCAGACAAGTTAGAGAAAGTTGCATCAACCAGGCTTGATTTTCTGGTCAAGGTTTTTTTGTGTTTTATTGTTGTTATTGTTGTTGTTGTTTTTTTTTTAATGAATTCTGTTATTAATTGATATAAAAAGCTTGAAAATGAATAGGGAAAGTAGCAGGATATTTTTCCCCATTGTTGAGGTTTTTTTTGTTTGTTTTTTTTAAAGAATGAGACAGACCTGGTTTGTTTGGGTTTGTTGTTTTTTTTGTCCCCTCTGATGGGGATGAAGACTTAATACTGAAATCCGGCAGTGCCTTTTCAGAAATTTGTTTTAGTGATGTTTTGCAAAAGAAAAATATATGATAATGTGTGCACTAGAATTGAGGAAGTATTTAGTTTTGATTGTTATTTCTGAAGTCTGTTGTTTTGTTTCAGTATTACTTTGGCGACATAAATCTGCCAAGGGACAAGTTTTTGCAGGAGCAGACCCGAGCAGACAATGGATGTATCCTTTCTGTTCCACTTATACTATAGTTACAAAAACTGATATTGTTATAATCAGAAAATGTTACTTGGCTTTGTTCATTAAATGTGGGCCTGTTGAATGAAAAGGCCCTATCATACTATTACTAAGCCTATGAACAGATCTTGAATATCTTTTGTCATTATAAATGAGTTGCGCTGCACTGTCGCCACATTCTCTCCCTGGGGAGAGCAGCCTATGAAATAAAATACTTCAGTACAATGCAATGCAATGCAATACAACACAAATTACAAATACGAAACACTGTTCGTATGCATGCACAGTAGTACTCAAAGACTGTACCAAACATTCTTAGTCCACTGTATGGTTAGCCTCTGCAGACATTAAAATGTACTCTCTTTTAAATGTTAGAAGAAATTAAACGATTATGTATTGCATAGCCAGAGCAAAGGGATCATTGAACAGTTTTTAATTGATATCAGATTTTACCATCACAGTTTTTCCTTAATACAGATTTCAGGGGTGACCATGGATGTGATGTTGAAATTTAATCGGTTGAAATCCATCTCTGACGACAAAGAGGTCATCTGTAAAGCACTGAAAAAATCATCATCTGGTCTCATGGAGGTTTGTTATTAGAATGAAAATGTTATGTTTTTGTCATTTATGAGTTTCAGTTTCAGTAGCTCAAGGAGGCGTCACTGCGTTCGGACAAATCCATATACGCTACACCACATCTGCCAAGCAGATGCCTGACTGTCATTTATGAATGTAGTCCTATGGTAAAGAATCCAGTTTTGGTGGTTTTATGTTTTGTATTTTGTCATGTCACCATATATAAGGAGAGGCAATATTACCAGATAGTATTTTAAATTCTGTAAACAGTTTATGTAAATTCCGGATGCTTGTCGTTGGTTACCACAGGAATTTATGGAGCTACTATTATCTAAATTTCTATTAAAAAAAATTTACGAGTTCTGTTTCAACATTTTAATGCCTTTGTTGACTCGCATGTGTAAACAAAATCAGTCTATTTTTTAAACTGGTGTTCAGTTGTCTGTGTGTGTGTCTGTATATAAGCCTGTTTCTGTCCGTGGTAAACTTGAACATAGCCATTTTCTCTGGAAATACTATGTCTGCCAATACCAGATTTGGATTAAAGATAGTTGAAAAAAAATCTTCACAGTCATACCAGTGACAGGTTGTAAGTCTTCCTGTTTAACTTTAGGCAGTATTTGATACTGATACTGATAATAAGTATTTACATAGCACTGAATCATGTGCAGAGACAAATCAAAGTGCTTTCACACTAGTCAGTCACATGCATGCATAACTCTAGACTGAAAAAACTGAAAAACAACAAAGGGGCAGGGAAGGAAGGCTATCTTGGGAAGAGGTGGGTTTTAAGACCAGACTTGAAAGAGCTGGGTGTGGAGACCTGACAAAGTGAAGGGGAAGAGCTCATTCCGAATGCAAGGTCCAGAGACCGAAAAAGAGTGGCGGACAACAGTGGAGTGTTTGAATCTGGGTGTGCGTAGTTGGAGTGAATTCAGATTTCCGGATCATTAATGGTTTATTTTGTTTCCCGAGTCTTGAAGGCCTTGCCTCTCTTGTTTATATGCTTGTTTGGTTTTTCTTTCTTTCTATTTTTTCTGTATCTTCCTTCTCTGTTTAATTTTTGAATTAAAAAGAATAATTTCTCTTACTGGAGTTGATATCATAGATTCAGTGGAATAGCTTGTACATCAAGCACAGCCAAGTTATACAATTTTATGGGGTCATGTTGCATGGTTACGATTGTCAGAACATGGATCGTTTGTTGTTAATATTCAATGTCTGGTCTGTGATACAGGAACGCTACACTTGGCTTTTGTTTAAAGTTGTGAGAAATGATGAAATATTTTTTTCCGCATTTGGATTTTCTTAAGATTGCTCTGTACCAGATGAAATCTTGAGCGTTTAAATGAGTCAGTTTCTCAAGACGTCACTGCATTCGGATAAATCGATGTACACTGCACCAAATCTTCTAGGCAGATGCTTGACAGCAGCATAACCCAATGCACTAGTCAGACCTTTTGAGTTGAGTGCATGCATATATTATTTGTGTACCTATGAGAGTGGATTTTTCGTCTACAGAATTTTGCTAAAGGACAACACTCTTATTTGTCATGGATTTTTAGGGGAGTTGTTGATGTAATTTGTTAGTTTTTGTGTATATTTCTGCTTGTTATTGAGACACTCTAAATATGATATACTTCTGGTCTGGCTAACTTTCTCACCTTTTCGGGTGGGGTGTTTTTTTTTTTTTTTTTTTTTTCTGATGTTGCTTCACTTCTTTTGTATGGTAATATTAGGTTTTTTCATTACTAATATTAGTGATAAATGCAGACACACAAACACACAGACTGACAGTCAGCATTCTATTGTCAGTGCCATTGAAAATTATGTCTTGACTTCTAGATATTGCACTAGTTAAATTGTTGCCACTGAAAAACATGTGGGTAGGATATTTTTTTTATTTTTGTCCTTTTTTTTTTGGTTTTGATCAAAGTCATGTTTGTGTTTCATTTGAAGAGGTTGTGTTGTTTTGTCAATATTGTCTTCTACATGCCTGTAAAGATGTGGTTTGATTCTTCCCATGGCAGGTGAATGAGGACTTGACGAAGATCAGGCGCTGTCCAGAAAAACCACTGCCAGACAACACAAAGGAGAGGAGAGAAGAACTCTCTGCAAGATCTGTGTATGTTGTAAGTATATGATTTTTATGTATTCTCTTTTCAAATTTGGTTGCTTTTTTTTTTTGCTGTCTTTTCAAAGTTGCTGGGGTTCTTTTTTTTGCTTGTTAGTTTTCTTTTCAAAGTTGCTTGGGGTTTTTTGCTCTCTTTTCAAAGTTGCTTTTTTGGGGGGTTCTCTTCAAAGTTGGTTGTTGTTTTTTGTTTGTTTTTTTTGTTGTTGTTTTTCGCCATCAGTCTTTCCTACTAGAGAATAGGAAACAGTTTCCAGTTTGCTTTTTGAAACCCAGTTATGCCATGAAATCTGGCATACAAAAGATCTGCTAGCTGATCATTCACAGGTATTTTGCGATCAAAGGGAAGTAATTTGATTGAAATAAAATATATTTTGAGGTGGTTTTGTTGTAATAATATTTGGAGCAAAAATTTCCAAGTACTGTTCAGATTAATGAAAGCTTTTCATCAACTCTCAAGTAAAATTTAATTGCAATGCCTGTGTGAATAAAAAAGAAAATGGAAGTAAAGAATTATCATAAATGCAAGTTCGGGGATAATTGAGTATGTAGAAATACATTTACTGAAAACTGCTGTGTGAGTGCACACCCTCTCTTTCCACGAATTTCACCCTTACGTTGGGGATGGGCATTTACTGGATACTTTACATTTTTGGGGGGCCCTATTCCATTACTTAGTTTCACCATGTGGTACTGACTGAGTGCTACTTTTTGCATGAGAAGTCTCTTGTTATACTTTAGATTTTGTGATATAATCTTTTCTTCCTTCACATATGACACTGTTTTTCTGGGGTTTTTTAATGTGTTGACAGAAAGGATTTCCAGAAGACAGCACACTTGATGGGCTGATGGACTACTTTGAGCAGTATGGCAAGATTGACACCATACTTATGCGTCGCCACAAACCCACCAAAGAATTCAAGGGCAGTGTCTTTGTCACTTTCAACAACACCGAGGATGAAGACAAATTTTTGGCCATGGAAGGGCTGAAGTACAATGAAACTGAATTAATAAAAATGAAAAAGTAAGTCTGTAAATGATGATACTGGCATAGCATACTGTTTTGCAGATCCTCTTCTTTCTTTTCATTCATTTTTCATTACTGCTTAGAAGTTCTGAGTTTTTCCTTTAAAATTTTCTATCGAATACACAAGTAGTCTGAAGTAGAATGGGTAATGGCAACAGATGTGATTAATTGATAAGAATTATTCACCAGAGCCTCTTTAGAAATTATACCAATCAGTTCTTCAAGATAAAACGATGTGTTGTACTCACGGCAGTGGTAGTTAAAAAGTAAAACAGAAAAAGGCCGCATGGAAACCATTTTTTGAAAGACAGCTGGTGAGTTACATTTGATTGCGAGACTTTTATCATTTAGTGCAATGCAACAGTCTTGGTGTAAATGCTTCAGCATAAAAACTGAACTTGTGTCATGTTATTGTTGGCAAGTCAGAAGTTTTGTAGGAAGGGAGGTAATTCTTTTTTTTTCCAACCTGTTTGTCTGCAGCAGGTTCTTCACAAAATTGTCAGTGGAAATGCATGATTGAGATTTTTTTTTCTCTTGTTTTATTCAGTAGCTCTTAGGTATTCCTACACATCTTGCTTCATAATGCAACCTATAATCTAATTATTCTAAGACAATCAATTATATGTTTCCATATATGTAAGACATAAGGGCAAAACACTTAACCCTGTTCGGTGCCTGTGGCCCAGTAGTACACCAGAGCTTGATGAAAAAGAAATTCACCACCCAACAGATACCACGCGTTCACCCGCCTGCTCCCCACTCCCACCCCACCCCACACCCCCCTTCTCCCCCACTGCTTGTGAAACTGATCGACAACCCCTCTCCTAACCCCCCTTCCCTTTCCATCTATACACATAGAATGACGGTGCCTGTGCTGGCAACTGATTCATGTTCACTGTCACTTTACTCCAAGCCTGCCACAAACACAGACTGAACAGTCTTTGTATCATGAAGTGGCATGTGACTGTTACAATCATCCAAATCTACACCAGAATCATCACCCTCACCACAGCTCAGGCGTTCTTTCCCACTGTCCGTATCTTTCAGTATTCCCAGATCCACTTCTAAGGCTGTAAACCTTTGAAAAATTATCCGAGATCAAATCTTTGCGCAACACCATTTTGACCAACCATGTCTGTGAGTGACTTCCAAATTTCCTACTGCATATGAGCCATACAGTTCAGACAGTAAAAGTCCAAACCTTCAAGCATTCTAGAAAACCATTCCATTCCATTCCATTCATTCTCATGCCCGGGATGGGCGTAGAGGAGACATGAGGGACGATTGCGTAGTCAGACGATGCCATCCGGGAGTAACAAAGTTGGTAATTTCCCTTCAACTATCCACCGTGAATTGCTGAACTGGACGTGATAGATAATTCTGTGTGCATATAACATTGCAACAAAAGGGACATAAATCGAATGTTCCAAGGCAGGCAACAGGTTAAAACTTTATGGGTTTTTTTTGTTAATGTTTTATGAATGAACAGTTAGATTCTAAATGCATGACATTTCTAAGACTGGTAGCCAAAATTGCACCTACATGGTGAATGTATACTGACACTTGATGCTGATTGCCTTTAGCAGAGAAGTGCTGTGTGGCAAGTGAAATCTGCATTTTCAGATAACACTGCTGTCAGATTTTGAAAGTCAAGTATCACTGTGGTTTGTCTTGTAAGGCCAACCTTATGTTGGCTAAGATAAGCTGGTACAGGTAGTGAAAGAAAATTGAAGGATTTTATCGGCCAGTACATGTCAATTTTGTTCTTTCTTTTTTTCTTTTTTTTTTGGGGGGGGGGGGTAGGGGGGGGGGTTGGTTGGTTGGTTTGTTTGTTTGTTTTTATCCTCCAGTTCACATTGGCAACTTGCTCCCTGTGTAAAAACAGATCCTTCAATGATACTTCCTTTTTTTTGTTCAGCTCCATCCATCTGGAACTCGTGATGTTTGCTAGTCTCTCTCATTTCAATATTTTATTACTTGTCTGAAAACACATCTTTTTGAAAACACCTATGCATAGACCTTCCATACCTTTCTAATGAGATTCATTTAAAAATCATGCGAACTCTGTGTGTGTGTGTCACTGTGTAATTAATGTAATACACATTATGTATATTATTTGAATACATTATGCTTTTGTGTTAAACCAGTATGTTTTCTCCTTTTTGTAAGTAATTGCGTGCGTGTGTATGTGATTAATGTTTATTATTATTATTATTCAAACTTCATGTTCCCATGATAACTCACATGATTAAACACACACAGACAGTTACTCTTTTGCTTGCAGTTACATACACATATGCAAGCACTCATTCTATACACAAGCATGCATGAGAATACAGTTTAATAGGTCATTAAAAGGGGTTTTACATTCTTTGATTCTGTCTGGATAATTTTACCAGATGAACTTGCTGCTGCTAAAGAATGTTTTCATTTGCAAGTAGACAAATTTGCCTTAATAGTTTCAGTTGTTACTCCTTTACTGTCCAAAGGAAGAGTGAATATTGGTTATAGTGGATGTGCAAAATTCAGGAAAATGTTGATACTTTTCTGATGTCCATTTGTGTGTGTATGTTCTGTTTCAGGGAAGACTATTTCCAGAAGAAAACCGATGAGGAAAAACAAAGGAAGAAGAATGCTGCTGGTTCTGACAAAGATCAGAAGTAAGTGAATACTTTGGTTTGAAGAATTAATTGTCATGAGTATTTTTATAATTTGTGTAAATATGTAGAAAAAATATGTTGTTTTGACCCCTTACTCATTGGCATAACAGCTGTTTACCTTGTCATTGTCTGCATACTGGACTATTGAAATGATGTGTTTATCAGTTTGCCTTGCTGCAGGTTAATTGCATGCATCATGAAATAATTTGCTTGCGTAACATGAAACACTAATATTAGTTGAAAAACTATGGGGACACTGATTGTTTGTTTGTTTTTTGGTTGTGGGGGGGGGGGGGGGGGTGTTGTTGTTATTGGTTTTGTGTGTCTGTGTGAATTTTTTCCATCTTTCTTTGGTAGAGTATGCTCATATCTGCTGATTCCTTTTTTGTTTTGTTTTTTGTTTGTGAAGGTGTGGTTTGGTTTTTTTGTTGGTTCACCATCAGCCTGTCATTGAAGAAGTAAAAGATTGCCATATATATATATATATATATATATATAGGATAGATGATACAGGCTATGTCTGAGCAGAGTTAAACACATTTTATGGGGGAAGTGAGCATTGTTCTTTTGAATTTATTCATCGCTATATGTCCTGTCCCTTTGACAGATAAAAAGATTTGGCTTTTGTTATTTTACCACTGTCGTTACATGCAAAGGGAGGTAAATGATTCACAGAGAATCTGAAGATAACTGGTTTTGCGTGATAGTAGCAAGTTTTTTTTCAAAGAAAAAAGGACAGTTGATACATCCTTAAGATGTATTTTAAATTTGAATGCAATACCAATGATGTGGCAGTTTCGGGTGAGAGGGGAAGGTAAGAGAATAAAATATAAAAAATTAAAAAAAAATTTTAAATTTTTTTTTTAAACTGTCATGGAAATTCCAAGATTGCTTTTCTGGAATTAGAATTAGTCATTTTACACAATTTAGCCAGTGCATCCAGTTTCACCTATGAGAATATTAATGTTAACAGATTATCACAGTGTGTTTTGATTGTGTCATTTTGCCATTCTAATCCAGGACTTACTGACAATGCAGTTTTCTTTTTTCCAGAAAAGCTGAAGTACGAAAAGAAGAGGAGGACAAGGTAAGCTCCTTTATCATATCTTAAGTAATCAAATGCAGCATTTAAATGACATTTCATTAATCATTATATCATCCAGTATGAAATGTTTATATATTTAGCTGTCAAGTTATACCCAAGTCTGTATTATTTATTCGCTCTGAAACTGGGTAGTCGATGTTATACCACAGTGAATACAATTGTATTTAAAGATAAAAATGGTTGATTTCATTATTAAAAAACATGCACATGCACCTCCCAACCTCCTTCCAAAATATACATTATGCATGCTCAGAAACGCTATCACACACACACACACACACACACACACACACATACATACACACACACACACAGTCATAATCCCTTCATGGAGAAGAAAATAAAATGTTGTGGTCTACACACACACACACACACACACACACACATACTCACTCACACACACAGTCATAATCTCTTCATGAAAATACAATGTTGTCTTGGTTGATGCAGAAGGTGGAGGATCAGATGACAAAAGGAGCGGTGATGTTTGTGAAAGGACTTCCCAAGGACACGTCTGTAGAAGACATCAAAACTTTCTTCAATGACTTCGCCCAGGTCGCTTGGGTGGAGTTTGCCTCAGGAGATGAAAAGGTCTGCTGCTTCTGTGTGTGTGTGTCTCTCTCTCACATTTTTTTCTTTCCTTTTTTTTTTTAATCTCTCTCTCTCTCTCTCTCTCTCTCTCTCTCTCTCTCTCTCATGTTATGATGTTCTATCACTAAATTTTTAGCTGAGTGGGAACTGTAAATCTTTTGTACTGGGATAAAGTTTGGAGAAGGTTTTATTTTTGTTGTTGTTGGGGTTTTTTGTTGTTTTTTTTTTTACGTTGTTGTACTGAAATAAAGATGATATTTAAGAAAGCAATTGCCTTTTTTTTTTTTGCTGCCTTTTTTTTAAAAAAATGCCTTTGACTTGTATGTGAATGTGTTATCACAGTTTACGACATGCATTCTGTTTATAGTGTGACAGACTCCAGATAGCAGTGTGATGAGAGGATGAGGAAAGGGTGGGTGTTGAGGGGACTTACAGTTAGGCAGTAGCCGCTTTCTCCTTTTTGTATGAAGTTTTGTGCTTGTTGGAATGACCTGAGTGCACCTTAGGTTCTGAGCTATTATTGTCAAAATTTTTTAAAAATCTTTCTTCTTTCTTTTTTTTTTTTTTTTAACATAACGGACATCTTCTCACTTAGCACCAAATCACATAATGACCCAGTGCTTTGTTTTTTTTTGTTGTTTTTTTGTGTATGTGTGCTTTCTTAAAAACAAGATGAAGATCTTTATAAATGTATTCTCATTATTCTATTTTGTGGATTTTTCAAAGGAAATCAAACAGTTTAAGGGAAACCACTCATGCACTTGTCTGAAACAAGTGTGTGTTACTTCCTGTTAAAAATTGTGGATTATTTATGGTTTTCTTTGAATATATTGAAGAAATAGAATGGGTCGATTTTCTTCTCTTTTTTTTTACCTCTCTTTTACTGAATCTTGATTATTACTTCACCTGAAAAAAAAGGCTCCAGTAAAAGTTTGGTTGTTTGAAATTGTATTAACACACTACACTCCAGGTACTAGTTCACTCGTACCATGATTCCTTCCTGATTACAAGTATTCTCGTACCAACACATGATTCTGGTTTCATTTATTCATGCTTGATACAGTTGGCGTTCTAAACTGAACCATTTGCAGATTCTGGAAGCATGAAAATAAAGCTGTGTTTGATTGACTGCATTAAATCAACAATACTTCAATTTTTGCCATTCTAGCAAACCACCCCGTATTTTTAATGCAGTGGTCTCATCGTACTGGTCCAGGGAAGTCATAGCAGGCATGTAACTATGGGGTAGAACAACAGTTAATGAAATGTTTGTTTTGTTTTTTTTGTTGCGGGAGGGTTGTGGGGAGGGAGGGGGATGTGGGGGTGGGACTAGTTGATGGTGTTTTTTTGTGTGTGTGTGTTTTGTGGTAGCTGTTTGTTTGTTTATTATTTTATTTGAAAATTGTTTTGAATCACTTTGTTTGCTAATAATGTAATATGTGTCATGAAACTAGTTCATCACAGAGAATTAACTCCATCAATCAGTTAAAAAAATTGTCTCAGATATCAATGCTTTTTGGTTGGGGTTTTGGTTGCATTTTCACAATAAGGCTTTCTCCTCAGGGCGTAGTTTGCATGGCAAGACATACCATACTTTTGAACTTCAAACACCTCACCTTTTCTGGATCATTCATACATCTTATTCTCAGGTTTGGTTTACACAAGTGATCTTAGCAATGCCAGATCTGCTTAGCATTAAAATTTTGTCTAACTTGACCTAAAATTATGGAATAAGCGTACACTTAAGAAAATGGTAAACAAAATGTGCTGCTAAGATTCCTTATGCAACATAGCGGTAAAGACTTTCTGTCATGTGTGTGGTGTCACAAGGAAGCACATGAAGCAGGTTGTGCTGATGGTTGTGTGTTGTTTCAGGCCTTGCTGCGCTTCAATGAGGCAGAGGCCCAGGCTGCACTGGACAAGGCCAAGGCAGCGGGGGATGACGGGAAAGTCATAATGAAGGACTGTGAGCTGGAACTGAGGGTTCTGGAAGGTAGGGGATCCGTGATGTCCTTTTGTCCCATCTTGTCTCTCTCTTTCTTTCAGTTTCTCTCTATCTCTCTCTCTATCTCTCACACACACACTCACACTCACACTCGCACATACATAAACAAGCACACTCACATTATGCCATGTGAGTTAATTGATATGCCAAAACTTAATTTTGAGAAATGTACTCTCTTTCACTCGTCTGTCTCTCATAATTCTGTAGGAGAGAATTGGTGTGTCAGAATGCAGTTTTGAGAAGTGAACTCTCTCTCACACCATCCCTCTCTTACAATGCTGTAGGAGAGAACTGGTGTGTCAGAATGTAGTTTTGAGAAGTGAACTCTCTCTCAGGCCATCCATATAAATTATAATGCTGTAGGAGAGAATTGGTGTGTCAGAATGTAGTTTTCAGAAGTGAACTCTCTCTCTCTCTATCTCTCTCTCTCTCTCTCTCTCTCTCTCTCTCTCTCTCTCTCTCTTAATGCCATGAGATAATTTATAAATATGTAAGAAGTTATTTTTCAGAAGTGTATATTTTTCCCATTCAGCAGACTGAAGTATTCATTGCATATGGTTGATGGCTGGGTCCAAGTGAACTGATAACAAGTTAGTGTACTATATCATCACCCAGTTTTCTGTACCCACTCCTGATGTCTGTTTGAAGGGGAAGAGGAGAAAGAGTACTGGCGCAAGATGTTCCGGGACATTGCAGACCGCAAACTGAACAGAAAGAAACAAGGAAGCAAAGGTTATCAAAACAGAAAGAGGAAGTTTGGTGGCCGTCCCAACAAGCATGTAAGTACATCATGTTGTGTCCATGGCGGTCCTGCCTAGTACTACAATTCATTAGTAGTTTCTACGATTCAAGCTCCCAGATTACAGCACTACAGCCAAGTAAAGAAAAACTACAGTTTTGCCGACTGCAAAACCTAACACACACTCACACACACACACACACACACACTTGCACGCACGCACACACACACACACAAGAAATGCATTCATCACTGAAGAATTTGTCACCGAAGATAAACTTTCGTAGCATTTGACATCAATGCTTTTTTTAGTGTATTGCTGTGATTATGTCAGTCGATGATGTGGTTGCACTTCATGACTGCACTTAGTGTACATTATTTAGATCAGGGTTCTATAGCTCACATTCCGGAGATTCTCCCGCTTTACCTGAATTTAGTATTATGTTTTGTTAAACGCGTGTGTGGCCTCTGTCATTTGGACATCAGTACATTTCACTGTCACTATTGTTTTTGATCGAACACATACACACGCACACAATGCTGGTCCTGCATTATAATGTGTTGACTGGAATATTTCATATTGACTTGCTTTTAATTTTTGTTTGTTTTTTGTTGTTTTGTGGTTGATGATGTACCTGTTGTGTTTTAGAACAAACAAAAAGCTAGAGGGAGTTTAAAAAATAATAATAGAGCCAAAAGCAGTTGAAATGTATTGTCTCTTTGATGACTAGACATTGCTTCATGTAGTTAGAGGTGCACATCTTCACAGTTTCCAGTTGGAAAAGTTCAGTTTTGTCCACCCCAAGATCCGGATTTTCTTTGATTTATTTTCTGCATTGTTTATCAAAATATGGAAATTAGAATTGTCAGATTCAGTTCCATTTGACAGCGGTTAAAGACAGTGTACACATAATTTTTCTTCCACAAGCAAAAGAAAAATTATCATTATTGACCAACAGACCAACGGCACACACAATGCAGTGTGATGCAGGATCAGACAGTCCTCTTGCCCTACAACTTGAACTTAAGTTTGTTTTCTACATTAAGAAACACACATAGTCATGCACACATGTGTTGTCAGAATGAGAATTTTTTGTTGTTTTTGTGAAGCCTATTTGACAGATCTGGGATGTGTTTGTAAACAGTGTGGCAAACTTAAAGTGCAAAAGTCTCCAGAAGAACAGATGCTTTGTTATCCACCACTCGGTATTAGCGAAGAATTTGTTTGTCATTGGAGGCTTTTCAAACATGAAGTTATTTGCACAACAGATCCAATGTGAATAGGGCATGAAATGGGTAAGCATATTATTCATTATTTAGGAATAAACAGTTTGTGGTAAATTTTGTATCAGGAATCTGTGCAGTTTGATTGATACCTTTAGGTTTCTTTAGACATGGTCTCATATTTACAGAGTCTTAACCTTGTATTTTTTTCTGTTTACAGGGTAACAGAGATGATGATGGTAAGTCTCTTTTTTTTTATTTTCTTATTTTCTCTCTCTTCATGCGATTGCACATCTCGAGGATGTGGGCCTGTTTTTCCCTTGTGTTTCCAAGTACCCAAATAGGGTTTCTCGGATTAAAAATTATTTTGAATCTTTTGAACCTTTGAACCTTCTCTCTTACCCTCTCTTTCGTCCCCTCTATCTCTTTCTTTGTTTCTGTTTCCCTCTCTCTTGGTTTCTTTTGCTCTCTCTCTCTCTCTCTCTCTCTCTCTCTCTCTTTGTCTTCCCCCTTTCTCTGTATATATTTCTGCAGTATTACATCCATAAACACATAAGGATGTGTGCACTAGTTTCACTTATGGAAGAAGACATCTTATGAACAAGAAGAATTCACTCCCTTGATCTTCCTGGTTGTGGGATGGTAGTGAAGTGGGTGTGTGACCATGAAAGTTACGGATGAAGTCCATTGTCACCTGTTTTCTCTTTGTGATGTGAATAATTTAAATTGATGGAAGTATGTTATCATAAAGCATGTATGTGTGTTAGTTGTATAAGTAAAAAAAAATAATTGTTGCAAGTAATCATTACTTGATTCTGACTAAACTGAGGTTACAGAAGTGATTTTTCTGCGCTTTCCCATCTTTGTGGCTGCCTTCACCTCTACACCCCATCATGCTTTCTACGATCAGCTTCGGATCCACTCTATTTATGCATACCCAGATTCAAACACTCCACTGTTGGATGCTGTTCTTTCTCTGTCTCTGGACCTTGCATTTGGAATGAACTTCCTCTTTCACTTTGTCAGGTGTCTGCACTCAGCTCTTTCAAGTCTGGCCTTAAAACCCACCTCTTCACAAGATAGCCTCGTTCCCCTGCCTCTTCCTTGTCTTCAGTTTCTTCAGTTTTAGAGTTATGCATGTGTATGAATGACTGGTATGAAAGCACTTAAATTTGTCTCTGCACAAGATTCAGCACTATATAATACTGTTATTATTATGATTATTATTATATTCTCCTCGGCGTACAGTATAGCAAGATGTGTTAGTGGTCAAAACCTCAAGAGTAAAAGACAATTTTTGGAACATGTACCTGTAGTGCACTACATGCTTGACAACCTTTTCAAGTTGCTGGATGTCACTTTGTAAACCCGAGTTATGGAAGTCTTCTTCTTTCAGATGAATCTCCCAAGAAAAAAGCAAAGACAGCTGAGGAGGATAGAGAATGAACGGCTGCAGCTGCTGAGGGACTTTCTGATGTAGGGGACGCACAGTGCTTGCATGGATTTGGTGGGAAATGATATGCCATCAGTGTCCTGCAACCACCCTCTTTCACACTGCTGCTTCAGGCAGAGGACTGATTCATTGAACGGCAGTTCATCGTTCAACCTGGCTTTTAGGCTGTAAAAATGTTTGTTATGATCAGTTTGTAAGTGTGGATAATAAAACATCCAAGCAACCATTAGAATTCACAGCTTCCTTTTTTTTTTTTTTTTTCTTCTTTTTTTTTTCTTCTTTTTTTAATTAAAAAAAAATGAAATGTATCAGTCATGTTAAAAGTAAGCATGTGTGCGCTTATGTTTGAATCACATTGAGTTTTGTGTGTATGTGGGTGTGTTTTGGTGTAAGTGGTTTGTGTGTGCATTTTTTTCCACAACTTGCTTCTTCTGTCCTTGATTATCTCTGTAATCATGTGTTGACCACCTCCCTTTTTAATTGTAGTTAGAGGATGTTTCTTAGTAATATATCCATCAAATAGATATTTTTTTCTGCTATCTGGCAAAGTAGTTTTCACATGCTCCTTTCTTTGTATGAATTGCACTTGAAAACTCAACCCCCACTTTCTGTGATTGGTACTAAGGTAGTGGTTTGGTTGATTTATCTTTCTGTAAGTATGCATCATTTAGTTTATGTAGTAAGAAAGGTAAGAGATCAAACCAAGCAATTTGTTAGTATTGAGATTGTAATAGATAGGTTGACAATTGAGTACTTCGCCTTCTTGAGACTGAATGCTATTATATGTAGATGTGATAAGCGACAGCCATCAGTTTTCTGTTTTAATCTGGGGGGGGGGATCTTTCCTCATTTTGTTTTGTTTTTTCCTGCAAGTTGTAATACAGCGAGAGTGAACCTGTGTGACTGTATTGACAGTTTTCTGAAGATTTGAGTGAATGAACTGGTGATTGTTGGGGGTGGTGGTGAGAGTTCATCATTTTCCATCACTGTTTGAGCAAAGTTGTTATCTTCATTATCAGATGTTGTGTGTTTTTTGGGTTTTTTTTTTGTTTTTTTTTGGTTAATGGGCAACAATAAAACATTCAATAGATAATGTGTTTGTTTCTGGAGATAATGAACAAAAGGAAAACAAAACACAGGCAAACTAAGCACAATATCAGAATACAATTATGAATGACTGAAGATTGCTCCTCAAAGACCAATTAACTTTAACACAATACATTGCTCCACAGAGACCAATCAACTTTTACACAATACATTGCTCCAAAAAGACCAATTAACTTTTACACAATACACTTCTTTTGAGAAAATATGCAGGTCACACAGACAATTTTGTCTTCTGATTAATTAATGTTTATTTTGATGCAATAAATTTCACACAGAAAATTCATCTTTTATGTTTCTTTAGATGCAATACAGGTCTTTAGAAATGATACAAGAATTGTTTGTTTAATATTTTCTTGGTTGCAATTTCAAGACCAAAAGGCATAAAAGCTGCATTGTCCAATCTTGAATAATCAACATTTCCTATTAACACGTTCCTTAGAATTCTTTCTGTTGTGTGTGCAAGTTGATTGGAGGATTTGTTAACAAACTGCTCATTCAATATTTTGTGTGATGACCACTAAACTTGCTAGAAAATAGACCACTGTCAGAGGTCAGTCAAATCAAATAACTGGACACTGACGCTCAGACAGGGAAGGCTTGAAAGTTCTCCATTTTTGCCAGTAGGCTTTAATGATTCTGAAATTTCTCCCTTTAAGTAGTCTTGATATTCTGAAATTTCTCCATTCTTGCCAGTAGGCCCTTACAAGGTTCGTAGGGTCCTTTTAAGTCCTTTTAAGTCCTTAGGAATTGGATTTTGGTCAAAAGGCCTTTTAAGTGCTTTGATTCAGCAAGTTGGTCCTTTTAACTCATCAGGAGGTCCTTTTAATTTTTGAAAGGTACTGTTAAGTCCTGTTTTATGAAGAGAAAGAGACTTGAGAACGAAACTGAAACACCTTCGACACCAAAACCGCAAGTTGCAAAGCGCGTTGAAAGATGCCGACGCGATCGTCTGAAACTCAGTACTTACTGTAGGAGGATACAGCCTATAGGCCTAGGCCCTAACAGTAGTGCGCTTTCTGCTCGGTGGCAGACGCGAAGCGTGGTACAGTGGCTGTGAGTCACGCCTGCTGCTGCTGCTTTGCTTAGGCCTAGCCTACAGTGACGTGAATTGCAAAGACTAAATACGACAGTCAAATGGGATTAGCTGTTCTTCCGTTTATGAGAGGTAAGTGTCTGCTGTTCTGCATGTCAAATAGATTGGGGTGTACTGTAAAGTCATGTCGGCAAAGGTCCTTTTAAACTGATTTGAGGTCCTTATAAAGTCCTTTAAAGGTCCTTTTTTGGCTTCATGCCCACCACCTGGGAACCCTGCCTTAGAATTCTGAAATTTCTCTCTGCTTGTCAGTATGCCTTCATAATCCTAACTGAACTTTAATTGCCTGTTGCAAATTATTAGTCTCTCACCTATTTTCTGAGCATAATGGAAGTATAAGGATGGGGAAGTCAGGACTGATAACTGTTCCACAAAAAGTCCTGGAAACTTTTTTTTATTGTAACTTATGTAAGATTTTGGGGGGGTTTTGTTTGTGTTTTTTTTTTTGGGGGGGGGGGGGCTGGGGGGGAGGTTCTTTTTGCTTTTCCTTGTTAAGAAAAGGAATTGCAGTGTATATTATTTTTGAAACCGGCACTGCATCACAGGACAAACATATTGTGACTTTGTTGAAAACTTCCTGTGCTTAACTGTCATGATGCTTCCACCTCCTCGCTAGTAGGATAGACAGTGCCACCCTGCTTCAGCACTAACTTTACACAGTTTGCTATCGGTCTTTCAGCTGGGATTCGCATGACAAACAACACATGATCAGTTTGCTATTTGACTGAATAAATCAGTTGGGTTTTTTCCCAGGAGCAGAGATGATTTCTGTTGGGCATACATAACAATAAATATAGGAAAATAATGTGTTCATGGAAGAAGAAAAGTCAAGTTTCATATGGTCTTGTGACTGTGTTAGGAGGAAAACTACTTCACCTCTTGCAAATATCTGAAGAAATAACAGATTTCGTGGGGTGTTTTTTTTTCAGTCATGGAAAATGAACTTTTCCCCCCTTTTTTTCCCCATTTTTGATCCAGAAAAAAAAGAAAAAGTTTCTTTTCTTTTTTTTTTTCTTTTTTTTTTGTTTTTTTTTCAGAGATAATAGAAACAAATTCTTACAGACACATATACACTTTATTTGACATATATACAAATGTATAATACATCATTAATGGAATTAAAAATCCCATATGCATCCAAAGACTTATCACTCACACCACATAGTCTCTTGGCCCGCAGTTTGACACACATAGATGTGGCAGACGTTGAACTTCAAGGCCAAAACCTAAAACGGGCTGAATACACTTATAACAGTAATAAATCACAGCCACTTGATGTAGCATGCTATGAAAGTTAATATAATTTCTGAATTAACGTGCACTACAAAACACTTTCAGATGACAGGAAAATGTGGACAAAGGGAGGGGGGGGGTGCAAGGAAAATGTGTTTTTTGTGTGTGTTTTTTTTGTTTTGTTTTAATCATATTCCCTGAAAGAGAAGCATGGTATACATACACACACACCCCCTCTCACTCTCTCTCTGTGTCTCCTTTACTCACTCAATCCCCTCCCTCTCCACAAGCTCTACACCTAAGTACAATAATATGTATGTGCACACTGAATACTACCCTCAGGATTTAGGAAAATGTTGACCAGAACATGTTTGCCCAGGAAATAGGAATAAACATGAAAGCATCATGTCAGAATTTTATAGAGAAATAAAATCAAAGAAAAAGTTGTTCAATATGAGAGGTGGGATGGTAAAAAAGGAAAAAAATGCGCATGAAAAGACTGAGAAATAGGGGTGGGGGAGCTAATAAATAGGCACAAGGGGGGAGGGGTTGATAACCATGCAGAAGAGGAAGAATTTCAGGGTGAAAATAACCAGATGTGGGGGACACATGCAGTGGACATGTGATTAGAAATCGAGGCAGAAAGGGTAACGAAAAGGAAGGCTTGTAAAGAATTAAATATAGATAAAGGAAAGAGTAAACAGAAGAAAAGTAAACGAAAGAATAAAAACGAAAAGAATAGTAGTATCTGAGAGAAATGATGTCAGAAGGAAGAAGAGAAAAAAATTTTCATCGTCAGTTACACTGACTACATGTATTCCCATTATTATCTTCCTGATGCCAGCACCTCGGCTTCATTTTGTTGTCCTTTCATTACTGTGGTGGTTCAAGATTCAAAAGGACAATGTTCCCAAAGCCTTTTACGGCCATCGCGGCAGAGAATCCACTGTGTCTAGTGCTCGGCATAGGAAGGCGGGGCCTAATCCTCTCTTTCGCCATTTTAACCCTCCCCGACCCACGTACCCATTTACATCCCAGGTGGAGTGGGGAAAATGGGAATCAAGTGCCTTTCAAGGAAACAACACCGACACGGGGCCTCGAACCCTGATCACTGGTGAACACTGGATGAGAAGTCTAACGCCACCGATTCTGCAACAGCGCCTCCTTGACAATGACCCCACACACACACTCTCTCTGTCTCTCTCTCTTTCACAAATCTTCACTTCTTGTGGATGTCGCGATGCACGGAATCATTGCACATTTTTAGATGAGTAAGAATATAACCTAGTATTCCGCACATCCAACGTGTGAATTCGTCCATCCACATGGGTAACTGATTTTTATTTGCTGGGAACCCTGAACGAAAAGGGAAAAACAACCACCACATAGCGTAACCTTGAAGTATCATGTCATGATGTGCATACGGGTTACCAACCCTAGCTTGCAACACGAGTCTTGCTAAATTTGCGGAACAAGTGCACAACGCGTGCAGAAAATACGCTCTTACTTTAAGGGTAAGGAGTTGTGATCGTTCTGCCACTTGATGGTGTACTCGTTCAGCAGTGTAACTGATGACAAAAAAGCACCCCTGAAAATAAAGCAGCTTTCCTCACCCTCAACGCAGTGCAGGAGAATATCAACCACTGAATTGTTGCCTCCGCTGATTTGTCGCCGGCGACAATTTGGCGGAGCTCAATTAACCGTTGAACTGTCGCTGATCGGAGACAATTCAGCTTTTCGGCGACAAGTCAGCGGTTACTTATTGACTGCCAAATTGTCGCTGTTTGTTTTCCTGTGTGTTGATGTTGAAGGCGCAAGGAAGTGAAGATTTCAGATTCCAGATGGTTTAATGTTCATTAGTCATCAGGCTCCTAACATTGTCAACAATAACAGACCGTATTCTAGTACATTACAATTTTGCTTGGACTCTGAATTACACAATCCTATAATCTGCTTAGCTGACGTGGATAAGTCACACACGCACGCACGCACACACACACACACACACACACACACCACACGCGCGTGCGATGCATCCTTCATTCGAATTGAGTTGTGGCATGCGGCTCACACCTGCATTGCATGTGTATGGATATTCGTCTAGAACAGGAAAAGCAAATAATCAGTTGCTTATCTCCATCAATATATCGCGCTTTTCTCAGCGTGAAATACAAACGGCTAGATTATGCATTGATGTTACATCAGAGCATTGCATTAAATCACTGAATAGCTCTTCATTAATTGTGTTTGATTCAAAATAATGATGCCGTAATTCTTTGTAGCATGGACAGATACAAATAAAATGCACTTCAATTTCTATTTGATCTTTGCAAAAACTACATAAAACCCTTAATGTATTGTCTTGAACAAAATTCTACAGCACAAAAGGTTGATTCGATGGATATTTACACCAAAATCAGTAAACACAAGGTGATATGACACGATATATAACAGTCCTCTGGTCACAACAAAACACTGTCCTCGCACTTAACCCCCCAAATACTGGTTAACAAACATTGGTTGACAAGCGCGACACCACCGCAACTAGATGATTACTACTACACTGCACAACACTGTACACTACAACAAACAGACAATAATCATTACATGTGTTATTCCCGTGCAAATCCTGGGTAAAATTATACACAGGTCGACATGCTCCAGTATCATAAATTTGACTCTGCCACCATTGCAGTGAATCGAACAGATCGAGTAAAAATGCTGGGAGAAAAGCAGTGATTGTCACTCTACCGCCATGTTGGTGACGTCACTCTTTTTTCTGTTTGTATTTTTTGTTTCTGACGGTGAGATCCCGTAGTTTTCAGTTTTGTTGACTTAAGAAGAAACACTTCAGTGAGACGTGAAGGCTTTGCCTCTTTTCCTTCATGCATGCGTTTTTGTTTGTTTTTGCTGTTAGTGTTTTTTGTTTGTTTGTTTTCTTTTTTTTTTTTTAAGTGGATATTTCTGCAAAATTTTTCCAGGGACAGTCTTAAGGTATGGACAAAACAAGCCGTGAAGCCCTTTAACAGTCCCTTCTTCGTTTCACGATCTAACTTTCGAATCATTCGGTCATGGCTCCACGCCAAATTTGCCAGGTTTTGCTCGTCAAAGCTTTCAGAAACATTGAATAGTTTCAAGGAATCGTCCAGTCGATCACTGAATGTATTCAAAGTTGGTGCCTATTTTAGTTGAGATGACAGTTTGTTCCATATTTTAGTATTTGAGCGTTGAACAAAAACAAATCGTCCAGCATTTCTTGTGGAACTGCTCTAATGTGAAGAAAAGAACTCAGTGATCCCAGTTTAAGACACATCAACATGACTATTAAACAGTTAAAGTATCAAACCCTTCAATCGTGTGTGTTTGAACAGATTCAGAAAATGTGTTGTTTCCGACAGCGTGTGAAATGTACATATGTTACACGGAAATCTCCGAAATGTTCATTCGAACTCCATGGTTGCTATATTTAAAAATAAAAATAAAATAAAAAATAATTTTTTAAAAACAAACAAACTGTGAATGTTAATTTCGTCGTTGTTATGGTTTGTTTGTACATTTATCTCTGATCCGGTCACTGTTTCTGACACATGGCGAGATGCGGTAATATTCGGATACTGGCGTAAGATTTCGAACCAAGTCAACGCATGTAGTTCGGTAAGACTGCTTTCAGTTGAAGACTTGTTGCATCAAAAGTTCCAAACAACAAAGTTCAAGGTAGAAAATAACCCCTTAAATTACCCTGATTTTGGCTTTTGCTGTCTGGTGAAGTTTTGTCACGAAATGATGTAGTTTATCAGTTCACAAGACAGACGAAGTGTGGATCGAAAAAATTCGTTGTATCCGAAACACGTCAGTCCCTACGCGCTTATTGTTTTGCAAAATTTGATTAGAACAGCCACATTTTACATCACACAAGTTCTGAAAAGCCAAAGTATACATTGATTGTGAATGAATTTCTTAAAATTAATTAAGTTTGAAGCATTTCACGTTTAGTAGTGCTTGAGATGACGTCAGGTGTCACATTTGGACACGGAACACATGTTCTTCGGTTCTGCTTTACGCAGATAATAAAATTCCTTATTTTTAGTTGTTGATTGTTGTTGTTATTATTGTTTTGTTTTGTTTTTTGTTTTGTTTTGTTTTTTTCTCATAGTCTTACTTTTATTACATTTTGTTTTTCTGCAATCCTACATATTTGTTCACTGTGAGGATAACGCTAATCAGTTTTCTGTTGATTTATCGAATAGAAAGATACAAAGAATCCGGTGTTTTGATCACAATTCTTCAGATATAGAGGAAAACTTTTGTGAAGTGATATAAATAATACAATTCCCATTTCATAATGAGATGAACAGTAGTACTTTAAACAGTTAAACACGGGGGAGATTTGATGTGAAAATGGAGTGCCTGCAGTGTTTCTGAAAAATAAAATCATCCGGGGTGGGGAAGTTAGTTTAGGTATTTTTGGTTCCATGTTACATATGTCATCAGGTTTTAGGTAATTATTAATAAAATACATAATTTTACACAGGCTTTGTTTGAATGCATTGCACTGGCTAAGGATCGCATGATAGATTCATTACTATCATTATTATAAATCCAGTATTTCAAACATCTGTGTAAGGAAAGTTAGTTTAGGTAACTTGGATTCAATGTTACACATGTTACAACAAAGTTTTACATAATCATTAATAAAATTTATGATCCATTGTTATCATTATGATTAATATTTATATCCCACGCTAAATCGACGTTTACTGCGCCAGGGTTCGTGAGTCACATTTGCAAATACCGGTTCATTTCCAAAGAAAAACATGTATTTCATACCGTTTTCACATCAAGACATGATGTTCAGTTTTGCCATCATCTGCCCTCCACACTTTCCGAACTTATTGTCTCACCGCCGATAATGTTCATTGAAACCGAACCGGGTTAACACATATTTAGATATTTATATTAGTTTAAAATACATGAAATTGAAAATGTTTGTTTCCTTTTGACCCCAAAGAGCTCTGTTCCTAGCTTACTGTTCAGAATCAGTTGTCTGTCGCAGTGACCTGCTCACAGATCAGCATCAGCGCGGCAGCAGTCAGTCACATGTACCGTACCGCGCTGAACGCTTTCCTCTAGCGACCCCTTATACCGCAGGCAAGACTCTGGCCAGAGTGCTACTCAGCCGTCTCATAGCGCACCTTGAGCAAGGTCTCCTACCAGAGAGCCAGTGTGGCTTCCGAAAACAACGCGGGACTATCGATATGGTGTTTGCTGCCAGGCAGCTCCAGGAGAAGTGTCAGGAACAGAACGCCAACCTTTATTCCACCTGTGTCGATCTAACCAAGGCCTTCGATACTGTGAGCAGAGATGGCCTTTGGAGAATCATGGCGAAGTACGGATGTCGCAGAAAGTTCATCACCATCATACGGCAACTACACGATGGGATGCTGGCCCGAGTCCAAGGCAACGGGGAGACTTCAGAACCATTCCCTGTCTCCAACGGAGTCAAGCAAGGGTGTGTTCTTGCCCCCACCCTGTTCAGTCTCATGTTTTCAGCCATGCTGACAGATGCCTTCAGAGACGCTTACGTAGGCATTGGCATCAAGTACCGCACAGATGGCTCACTCTTCAACCTCAGGAGGCTTCAAGCAAAAACCAAGGTGAGGACAGACACCGTCAACGACTTCCTGTTTGCTGATGACTGTGCTCTCAATGCTGCCTCCGAAGCTGACATGCAACACAGCGTCGACAAGTTCTCTGCTGCCTGTGACAACTTTGGCCTCACAATCAGCACAAAGAAGACTGAGGTGATGCACCAGCCAGCTCCAGGAAAGCCTTACGTTGAACCAAACATCTTCATCAACGGGCAACGACTGAACGCGTTGGACAAGTTCACATACCTGGGCAGTACACTCTCTCGCACAGTTGTCATCGACGACGAGGTGAATGCCAGACTCGCCAAAGCCAGTGCTGCCTCCGGCAGACTCCATAAGAACGTTTGGAACAGGAGAGGCATCACCCTGGAGACGAAGCTCAAAGTATACAAGGCCGTAGTTCTCACCACACTGCTCTATGGATGTGAATCATGGACGTCTACAAACGCCACGCCAAAAA
The DNA here is from genome assembly GCF_041734735.1 of Babylonia areolata. Classification (NCBI taxonomy): domain Eukaryota; kingdom Metazoa; phylum Mollusca; class Gastropoda; order Neogastropoda; family Buccinidae; genus Babylonia; species Babylonia areolata. The sequence continues at coordinate 40,319,432 of NC_134876.1, read as the reverse complement.
GCTGAACCACTTCCACACCACCAGCCTCAGAAAACTTCTCGGCATAAAGTGGCAAGAGAAGATCCCTGACACAGAGGTACTCATTCGTGCAAACGTGCCCAGCATCTACAACATCTTGATGCAGGCCCAGCTGCGCTGGGCAGGCCATGTAGTTGGCATGCCAGACCACCAGCTCCCCAAGAAACTGCTGTACGGCGAACTCCGTCCAACATGGCAAGGCCAAAAGAAGCGCTTCAAAGACACTCTGAAAGCTTCTCTGAAGGCCTTCAACATCAGCCACGACACATGGGAGCTGAATGCAATGGACAGAACAAAGTGGCGTTCAGCTGTCCACAAAGGCGCCAAATCCTGTGAGGCCAACAGAATCACTGCAGCAGAGCAACGCAGGCCAGGAAAAGCAGTGCCACCAAGTCCCCGACAGCCGCCACCATCCCCTGTCCACACTACGTCAGAACCTTCCAGGCGCGGATTGGCCTGACCAGTCATCTGCGCACCCACAGAGCCCAACCCACCCACCCCCAGGATGACTAGATGGTCCTCGTCGATCCCGACGGACGAACCACAAGGCGCTCTCACACAGGCAGAAGTAATAAAAATATTCGATTCTGGACATTAAAAATCAAAATCTACTTATGTTCCCGCCCCCCCTATAGTGGTCAACTTTATTTCAGTGTGATCAGTATGATTTATTCTATTTTATCGTAAAAAGAACGGTTTTGTTGCAGACATTTTGACCTAGCGCAAATTTTAATCTAAATTCCCTTGCCTATTGTGTAATTCTCTCCACTGGTGGGAAATGTGATCCGCGTTGATATACACCAGGGGGCACTGAGAGTTGGGGTTCGAGACGGGGAGGGGGCGGGGCAGAGGACACATTTGCTCTGGACAAAACTGCTCACTCCCTCTTGTGGGGCTACTGCCAACCACTCTCCATTATCACTGTGCTATCCGCCTTCAGTTGAAAGCTGGCAGAGGCCGCTTCCGTCAATGTTACACGCACGTTTTCTCGCTCACTGACACAACCTCGCGCGACTGCAGCACGTACTGTTATCCATCAGAACGCACAGCCTGCGTGTCGTTCGTTGGAATTGGCGCAGACACAATACACACCACGAAAGTCGTTCCTTTTGCGGTCTACGCGTGCATGTCATTTAGGAAGTAGTGTTGGGCAGGCGATTCTGTGGACAGAAAGCCTTACACCATGGTTGAAAGTTTCAAGGCCATGTCATTCCAAATTGTTGACAGCTGCAAAGGTGAGAATTATGTTTATTTGTTGGCCATTCTCTCTCTCGATTAATTCATTCCAGTAATTAACAATGTTTTCAGTAGAACTGAAAAAAAAAGTTTATGACCGAGTCTTCACGGCTAAGAAACTTAGCAGAAACTGTAGTGGTTTTTTTGTTTGTTTTGTTGTTGTTGTTTGTTGTTGTTGTTTTGGTTTTGTTGTTGTTTTTCATTTTTAACTGCGGAATGATTGTTACTGATAAAACGTGTGAACTGGTGCTAATTTGCTCATACTTCTGTTCAATCTGGACATTTCTTTTTCTTCTTCTTCTGTTGTTGCTGTGTGCATACTGGTGTCAAATGATTGTCATATGACGGTGCTGCGGCCATAGAGCGGTGGCCGAATTCGCTAGAGGATTGAAAAAAAAAAATAGAAAAGAATTAGAACACGAACATTCTATGCATCCCGTAGTCTCGTAAACTGTAGGAGCACCATACATTTGGTAACCAGCTTCCTCTATCCTTCGCAGTTGTCTGTCCTTCTGACTGTCTCACTCAGGGTTAGACCTGCCCACTCCGGCTGAGATGTTGTCCTCCCATCTCTTGTGCCTGCCTCTTCTCCTTGCTGTCTGCACTGTTCCCTGCAGGAAGGTCTTGGCCAGTCCTTGATGTACGCGAGACGTGGCCATACTACTTAAGTTTCATTTTCTATGCAGTGGTCAGTAGATCATCATGTGGCCCAATAGTTTGCTTGACTCTTCTGCGCACATCATCCCTTGTGATGTGGTCCCTATATGTGATGCCGAGGATCTTCCGGAAGCATCTCGTCTCTAAGGCCTGTATTTTATTCTTTAGTTCACTGGTTGTCAATGTCCGTGTCTCGTAGGGATATAGAAATATGGAAATGACAGGGGAGTGCATCAGTCTCATCTTGGAGCAAAGCGTGATGTTGCTGTCCTTTCAGATGGGCCTCAGTTTTGTCAGCGCTGTTGATGTCTGACCTATCCTGAATACTATTTCTGTCTTGGATTCTTCGTCCGAAACGATTGCACTGAGGTTTTTCACCGTCGGAGTTGTTGGTCATCAGTTTGGTCTTCTTTGCGCTGATCTCCATGCAATCTGCAAATGTTTTGTCAAGGCAACCCACCAGGTTCACAAGCTCTCATCTTCATTCCCTACCACTCCGTCAATGTCGGCAAAGCACAGGTTGGTGGATGTCCTGCCATCAGTGCTGACTGTTCCTTCATGGTGTTCAAGTGCGTCAGTCATGATTTTCTCCAAGAAGATGTTGAAGAGAGTGGGAGATAGTAAACAGCCTTATCTTACTCCAACAATTATATTGAACCAGTCTCCTGTGCTGCCATTAAAGTAGACTGCGCTGCTGGCCTTTTCATACAGACGTTGTATCACCTTGATCAGGTTGGCGTTGATGTTGTACAGATTCATAGTTGCCCACAAGGCCTCTTGCCATGCCCTGTCGAAGGCCTTCTTAAAATCCACGAAGACGTGGTAGAGGTTTTGATGGTGTAAAATGTACCTCTCACACAGTATCCTGGGGTTGAAGATTTGTTCTTTTGTGCTGCGCCTTGGTCTGAATCATACCTGTTTTTCTGCAATGATCTTCTACACATGTGGTTTCAGTTTTCTCTGAATAATCTTCAACATAACCTTGCTCGGATGGCATATCAGGCTGATGGTACGGTAGTTTTGGCATTGTTGCAGACTGCCATTCTTGGGGAGAGTTTTGACAATATAGGTATACACAAAAAACCATACGTAATAACAAACATATGAAGTCAAAAAAGGCTACCAGGCAGCTGACACGTCCTAAGCGACTCATTTACTTTTCCTTTCTTTTCCTAACGCACCGAGGGAATAAAATATAAATCAACGTTCAGTTCGTTTGAGTGTGCTGTTCGGCGGGCCTGTATTCAGTTACACTTTTTCTTTCCCATACGTACAGAGGTATTTGCTTTGCACCGCTCGAGTGTTTATTATGGCCTTTTTAAATCAAGACACTGTGTCACTCATGGTTTAAATGCAAATGTGCGTTAGGGCATATGTTCTTTACCGGCGAGTCACACATTCATTCCCGCTGCGGAATAAATTGTCACCATTTGTTAATGTACTGTTCTTGGTACGTGCTTTCAGCTGTTTAACTGCTTCAGATTTTTATTAATATAAGGATTCCAGAGTGTTGTGTGTCAGAAATTAAAAAACGTCAGTTTTGTCCCTTTTTTCTGTAAATGCAAGATGTTTGATTGTGGGCTTGATATTATTCGTGACCATTTCCTTCATAAGACTACGGTGTGCTTTCCAAAGAACATGTTCTGCTATGGGCCGTAATTTTGACAGCGGTTCTGAGAGTTCGTGATACGTGCTTTTTGTCTCTTTACTTGTTTAATATTTGAAGAAATGAGAATAGTTTTATCCCTTTAAAGTATCACAGCACACCATCACATCTTATGTTGGAACTACTCATCAGAGAAATAAAAGAAAAGATAAAAAAGAAAAACAAAACAAACAAAACAAAACAAAACAAAAACAAAAACAAAAAAACAAAAACCCATGAGAACGAGGAGAAGTTTGGTAAGTCGTTTCAAAGTTTTACATTATTACCAGGGTGATGAATTTTATCTATGTTAATGTATGTGTGGAGATACATGTATGACATGTTCACACTGAACCCCTTTCAGTGAAGGTGTGGCTTTTTAAAAATTGGTATCTGAAATCTGGTCTTTCTCTCCATCTGTCTCTTTCTTTAGTCGCCAGCGTGGTGTGTGTGTGTGTGTGTGTGTGTGTGTTCTCAATACTCATCTTAGTAGTTTGTTACCACTGTGGACCAAATCATTCATGTCGTATACGTACTTTTGTGTCTCGTATTTCTGTATTGCTGTCTACTTACCCCATCTCCCCCACACTTTCTCTTTCCACCCTCTCTCTCTCTCTCTCTCACTCACTCTCTCTCACTCACACACACACAAAACACACACACACACACACACACACACACACACACACACACACACACACACACGCACACGTGTATATATATGTGTGTGTGTGTCTGTATGTATCTTTGTGTGTGCGTGTGTGTGTGCATGTTGTATGTCAACCACTCTTGGAGATAAGGATGCATTCCACCAGCGCCCCCACACTCGACCCCCTTCTCCGTCTGTTCTTTACCAGCGCCACATGACAAACATCAGGCATGGCTCTGCTGAAAGTACAATGGACTGTATTCCCCGATATGTCAGTAGGCCAGACTATTGTGGACTGTTGCCCTGTTACCACAGGATTATAGACAAGACAAGACTTAATGATCGGGTATCATACAGATGTACGCCACCCTTTTTTTATTTATTTATTTTTGGGTTTTTTTCCTGCGTGCAGTGTTATTTGCTTTTCCTATCGAATTGGATTTCCCTACATAATTTTGCCAGGAACAACCCGTTTATTGCCATGGGTTCTTTTACGTGCGCTAAGTGCATGCTGCACACGGGACCTTGGTTTATCGTCTCATCCGAATGACTAGCGTCCAGACCACCATTCAAGGTCTAGTGGAGGGGGAGAAAATATCGGCGGCTGAGCCATGATTCGAACCAGCGCGCTCAGATTATCTCGCTTCCTAGGCGGACGCGTTACCTCCAGGCCATCACTCCACTCCAAGTATTGTTGCGCTGCTTCGTGTGGCATTGCATTCAACCCGTCAACACCCCCCACCCCCACCCCCAACACCCCATCCTCCTTTTTTTTTTTATTTCCCCCAAAGGGACAAGGCGCATTATAAAGTTCCCTTGCCTTGCTATACCCAGCCAGCAGTACTGAGGTCGTCACCCTGCAATGAGGTGGTCATGTCTTACCGTCACCGACCCCTTTCCTGGCTGTGGGACACAAAGAGCATAGTCATGTTTTCCCGACCCCGACAGTCCGCGGACAGTTGAAAAGCAAACATCAGTCACCCCTTCCCCTTCACTACCTTCCACCGCAAAATGAACCGGAGGACTTTTTTTTTTTTTAGGGTGGGGGTGGGGGTTGGTGGGTGACCCTATTTTTTAAGTTGATTTATTTCAGCTGTTCGTTTATTAATTCATTTGTTTATTTATCTATTTGATGGGGAGAGAGGGGTGACTTAGCTCAAATTTCCGTTTGCATTTCACATATTTTTGATAGTCAGCGTCACACACACACACGCACACACACACTCTCTCTCTCTCTCTCTCTCTCTCTCTCACACACACACACAAATTCCCACACACATGCACACGCATATATTATAATACACACGATGTACGCTAATGACAAATCTCCGAATCATTATCTTTCTTAAGATTATTCCAAAATAATTATGTTTGAAACTCTCGGCCAATAGGGTTTTTGGACAGTCAGCGTTGGGATGGTTCCCAAAAGCCAGCTGGCCCCATAGGCTGCAGCACTAAGAGTCAGTGCAATCTTGCTTCATAGTTTGCGAGTCATAGTCCTTCACAAAAGATTAAGCTGTAAGCGGCTTCCCGCTGCAATGGAGAAATCATTGACCACACAGCTCTCTTTCTGCGGTTGGCCCAACTGTAAGCGTAATGTCAATGTGTACTATAAGCTGAGCGTTGGGCTACCCTTCATGGGCACATCAAACAGCCTACAAACTCAATCCGAAAAAAAAAATCTGAACACAGTTCATACGCAAAACTGACACATTCATCCGCTCATGCAAGTCCAGCCGTGTAAACACCAAGTGGCTCGAAAAATTGTCTTGTGAGAATTTTCCTTTTATATGATGTTTTAAATATAAAAGTGGCGTATAGTTTGTCGTTTTTTTCCCCCCTTTTTTTCGGGGAGCCGTTTGTTACATTCCTGCATATGAAAACAGTCGACCGCCGGAGGCAAAAACAGTTTTGTGCGCATTTCCAACAGGTTTCAACTTGACTGTATGTGGTCGACCTACCCACGTGTGTTCCTTACTATTGTATCCTCACAGTCTTCGCTCGGGTAACAAATTGCTAGTTGTTTTTGTTTGTTTGATGTCTTTTGTTTGATCTAGTCTGAGTTTGGAGTTGTGCTTATGGTGTTTCATTTTGCCACACAGTTTTCCAGTTTACTGTTGCTTCTCTCTCTCTCTCTCTCTCTCTCTCTCTCTCTCTGTGTGTGTGTGTGTGTGTGTGCGTGTGTGTGTGTGTGTGTGTGCCAGAAATGCACAGGGAAAGAAACGGGCTTCTTTTACCCCATTAACTTCATTCTGTGCTCTTTTTCTGTACTCGGCTGTAAATCATCATCATCTGATCAGAGAGACTGGTTACGTGGCAGGGATAATAACTGTATATTGGAGTTCCGCCGCTACGAGAGCAAGAGAGTGCACTTTATGCTGAATAAAAATGTCAGGTTAGATGGGTTGTCAGAGGGTAATACTAAAAACATATAGGCGTGTTTCCAGGTGTGCTTTGATACCTTATCTTCAGAGTGGGTGAGAGGACAACTCGTGGGTGTAGGTGGAATGTGGAGAGAGAAGGAGACAGGGAGTGTGCGGGTGTGGTTGTCTGTGGGTGTGGGCGTATCTGTGGGCATGCAGACGTGTGTGTGCATACATTGTGTCGGACTAACGTCTTGTTGTAAAAAGCTTTGAGGTGTTTGAAAGTGCTATATAAATGTATTAATATTATTATTACTGTTGTTATTGTCGCCGTGTACTGAACCGAGTGGTTCTATGAGGGGACGGTACAAAAGAACTACCTAAATGATGATTTACTGAATCAAAGGATAGACAAGAATTCCCGCGCACAGGCCAGGAACATATAGAGGCCAGTCACAAATGGGGTTTTCTATTGTTTTATTTACAATAGTTACAAGAACATAAGAAAAGAAGACAAATAATGAGAGAAGAATAGAAGAAGACAGTGCCTGGAATGGCACAAACAGATGTCATTAGCACAACATGTCGGCACAAGTGAACAGTAAAGCACATGTATACATATTACATGGAAAGACTATCACTCGGGTTTGGGATAAGCAACAACATAATGCATATGTGTGAAGACCAAATGCTGACATCAAATGACATTTCTAATACATTTAAATAGTGCAGTTAAAGAGATTGAAGCTATGCTGATTTAGTGAAAGTACACTGACAGTATAGATAAGGTGAAGCTTATACTGTGTCAAAGTGACTCAAATGAATCAGTTTATCATGTAGCACTATACTGGAATAAGCCCTATAGGAGAGGGCATGATAACTAAATTACAATTAACAGACTGATACATACCCGTTGGTTTTAACCAATAACTGATATTAATCCAACACTATCTTGTAATCATGACAGAATACTACACACATCTTAGAGTACTGAGAATAAGTGAAACACTGTAACCTTCATCAGTGAAGCAAATGAGAAAGAATGCCTCATATGCACAAACTAGAATATTCTCGAACAAACTATCAGTGTCCAGAGACGTCACTGACTGACGTTTACTGCTACGAGCATATGACAACATGGCGATTTTCTAGATCAATCATAGCCCAGCTGTGACTACATGTCAAAGCAACATGGGAACGCACACGACACACACACGCACACACACACACTGCTTGCAACGCAGCGAGAGACGGCGCCTCTGGTCAGATGACTGACCAGGTATGAAGTGACCACTCATCGCGTTGTTGGAGTTTAACAACCTATTGGCGTCTACACCCTTAAGGTCAAGTCACCACTCATCACTCACTGTGCCAATTTATACAAGTTAAGCAGACTACAAAGACAATCATGTGTGCTCCGAAGCAGACTGGCTCAAATCAGGCCAAATCCAACAACAACTGTGTTTCTTACAAGGTGTACAGTGATAGATTTCTAAATGATTCCTGAACCGATTTACGTCGGATAAGTCGCAAAAGAAAGAGCTCAACAACTACTTTCTAATGAGTATGAAATGAAGTGTTGATTATTTAAGATGAATTTATAATCTTAATTTAAGTCACTTGAATAGGGTCAGTTTTAGCGAGCTCATCACTGAAAATTACAAACTGCGTTAAATCAGTTTAACGTAGGCAAACATAATGGAATAGATTTAAAGATGGAATCGCGATGATTCTGCCAGTATATAATGCTTGCAGTTTACTGACCTGACCAAAGAGATATTAGTTAAATACGGTGGAGCAGAAACACAGATTCCAGCTCAGCCAATAGCATACCGTGATGCTGGTGGAGGAGTAGGCTGCCTGGCGAGGACAAAATGACGTAAGCGGCTTTGCGTTCAAACCGGGAATGGCGTCACACATCCTGCAAGGGCTTTTGAAGTCTAGTGGGTTAGTTGTGAAAACTGATGTTGTCTGCTTATACAGCTTGTGCATAAAACAGTTTTTGAAGCAAGCAGAGCACTTGGTTACATTATTATTATGGTTGTTGTTGTTGTTATTGTTGTTGTTGTATTGCTTTTTTTGTTGTTGTTATCATTTTCTATGTCGTCATCGTCATTATCATTATGTATACTATTATTGTTATTAATATCAGCAGTAGTTGTTGCTGATGTATTGTTGTTATTATTGTTATTCTTGTTGCTGTCTTGTTGTTGTTGTTGTTATTCGATTCTATCTCAGTTGCTTAGTATTCCTCATCAATCGATTGATAACACCTGGCTCCTAGGACAGTGTCACTGCGCCGTCTGACACAGCAGAATTGTGCCGATAGCCTGGCGCGCCTATTTTAGCTCGCAAAGTTGGTTGAAGGCGAGAAAAAGTAAAAGAAAATGCCACCGCTCATGACATAAATTTATGTTATTACTACCTCTTCCTTCCACCCACCCCTACCCCCTCCAATATTGTCCCCCCCCCCCCCCCACCCCATCCCAATTTTAGCGTAACTCGGGGGAGGAGGGAGGCGAGGGGGAGATACAGACAAAACAACCCAATTGTTTGCTGTGAATTGCTGTAGTTTTATTCCTCTTGATGATGTACGTTGACTTGATGATGATGACGGTATCCAGCTTTGTACCAAAATCTGTCGAGCTAATGAACCGCAGAGATTAAGCGTATTCGTGTGTGCACGGAATGTGTGTATGCGTGCGAATGTATATTTACATTAGGCGCTGTGTAATCTCTCAAAGCGCTTTCCAATAACATGCACAGATGTTAGACTCAAAACATTCAAGAATATATATATATATATATATATATATATATATATATATATATACACATACACTTGAACACGCGCACACACACGAACGCGCGCACACACACACACACACACACACACACACACACACACACACACACACACACACACACACTTAAGTTCAGTTGCTCAAGGAGCCGTCCAAAAAGTCGACTCCACATCTGCTAAGCAGATGCCTGACCAGCAACGTAACCCAACGCGTTTGGTTTGGTCTTTAGACACAGCGGTTACTTTAACACACACAAACACAGACACAGACACACACAGACACACATACACACACACACACAGATGGGGCTGGAAGAAATCCGTGAACATTTAAAGAGTTCACGCAACGGAATACCTTGATTACGACAACTACAACAAACGTGACATCACTCTACTTGACCTGACCTGGCCCGACATGACCTGACTGACACTGCCTGTTCGTGTGTTCTCACAGTGGGCCCTTGACCTGTCTGGGTCTCACTGAACCTGACGTCTCTCGTCATGGGGTGCTCAACTGTCAGTGGAGTGGTGGCCTAGCAGCAGCAGGAGATGGTAAACGTGTGTTGCTAGCATGCACAAAAGAACCGGCCCACGACAACAAGACAGTTGTCCCTGGCAAATTTCCATTGTAAAAATCTACCCTCTAAATGTGTGTGTGTGTGTGTGTGTGTGTTTCTGTCTGTGTGTGTGTGTGTGTGTGTGTGTGTGTGTGTGCGTGCGTGCGTGTGTTTGTGTATGACTGAAAACTGACCGAATGACACAGGAAATGAATGATGAGCGCATAATGGCAATCTCAGCCAGCTCAACCCAGGTGGCAGCCGTTGTGCAAATGACTCCGTGTTTGCGAAACGCTTAGAGCTTGATATCTGACCTAGGGTAGACGCTATGTTATTGTTTATTTCAATATGGGTTATACAGTTGTTGGAGAAATGTGTGACTAAAAAATCATAGTGGGTGTCCGTGGATACTGCAATTTGTATCACACTCACAGTAAATGAAATGGCTGTTTCATTCCTATAAAATAACAATACACGTCATGACTGTTAGATAAAAAAGAAACAAATATCCCCGGTACAGGCCTGTCGCCTTTCAATACGACTGTTTCCGTTGAACAGTAGTTACTACCATCCGAGGTTGGTGATAACGTGCGAGCGACGAAAAGGACTTGAGGTATTTACCCGTATCACCGCTGTGTTTGAACAAACCCCTGTGGTAGTCAGACGTCTTTAATCCTCGTTGAAACACTGATAAAAAAAACTGTACAGTGTCACTGTTACCGAACACAGCATTCCAAAGTGAGGACCTGCATTCCCTGTACCTGTAGCATTGTGTTGTTCTCAGAGTGTACACAGCGGATCGATGTGCCTGTCTACCTCCCGGCGTGTTCGTCTTCCTCTTTTTGCCCCTTCTCTCCATCTGTATGTGAGTGTACCCTCCCCCCCTCTCTCTCTCCTCTCTTCCCCACCGGCCCCCCTCCCACACACACCCCACCCACCCCCCTCCCCCTCTCTCTCTCTCTCATGTTTATTCCACTTCCCTCATTAAAAAAGATTCGTTCGTTCGTTCGTCCGTCCGTTCTCTCTCTTTCTCTCTCTCTCCCTATCTCTCTCTGTCTCTCTTGTATGTATTTAATTACACGTTGGACTAATGTTACCTCTCTCTCTCTCTCTCTCTCTCTCTCTCTCTCTCTTAATGTCATGAGATAATTTATAAATATGTAAGAAATTATTTTTTCAGAAGTGAACATTTTTCCCATTCAGCAGACTGAAGGATTCATTGCATATGGTTGATGGCTGGGTCCAAGTGAACTGATAACAAGTTTAATTACACGTTGGACTGATGTTATACCCTTTGGCTGTTTTGTTTTCAGTTCATACCTGACTGATATGCCTGTCTGCCTTCTATCGTTTGTCTTTCTGTCTCCATCCAGACTCTCTAAATATCTCTAATGACTTTATATTTTTTTTCAATTCTGGCGTGTGTGTATGTGTGTGTGTGTGTGTGTGTGTGCGTGCGTGCGTGCATGCATGCGTGTGTGTGTGTGTGCGTGCGTGCGTGCATGCGTGTGTGTGCTTCAAATCACCAGCATGCTTACGCTTCTATCATTTAGTATTGTCTGGTGAAAAACCATATTAAGTCAATGACTGGATAAGAAAAAAAATCAGCCTGTGCTTATCTATATCTTCGAACAAAAATCTTTATAAAGAATTTTGTGTTTTGACCTGCTTTTACGTCAAACTGGCCATGTGT
>NC_134876.1:40290311-40305311 GCF_041734735.1 Babylonia areolata | reverse complement strand
AAATAAATAAATAAATAATAATAACTATAATGTAAAAAAAAAAATTAAAAAAAGCAAATAGATGTAAAACATGAAGACACACATTCACATATACACCCACACATGCATAACAGATATGCACCGAACATGCAGTTTCACAGATATGAAAGCACAGTCAAATACATATAAACGTACATGAGCTCCAACACACACACACACACCACACACATTACCCTGCACCTCCTCTACCCCCCTCCTCCACACACTCATTTCTAGTCTACGTATCACAGCTTCCACGGCACACACACACATACATACACACACACACACACACACACACACACACACACACACACACACACAGATGAACACTTACTTGTACAAGCGCACACACATATGCCCATATCTCCACACACATATGTACAAAGATATATATATATATATATATATATACGTTCCAATATCCTGTTGCTCCCACAGTGTAGGCATGCATACACTCACATACCTCATCCCCTACCCCACCTCCCCCCGCACCCCCACCTCCCCCTCACACACACACACACACACACATACACACACACACACACACACACACACACACACACACACACACACACGTGCACAGAACTCTACTGACACTTGTGTACACTTACACTCTCGCGCATGCACAAACGCACTCAAAAATACAGCCCCACACATGCACACAAACACACACATACACACACGCACAGAGGCTGCCACCGATTGGCCGCAAGAGGGATGGGAAAAGATCTCTGATGCCAAGAACGTGGCGTCTAGTGTGTTGCTCAGTCTATTGTATTTGGAAAAGCCCACAGAGACTCTGTTCCGTTTTGAAGAAATTTGCGCAATGTTGGTTTGGAAATGATGCCGATATTTGTTTGATTAGCAAAGCATCGTGCTCTACTTTTCATGTTAGACTTACGGCCACTCCCTCTCTCTGCTTTTATTTCTTTGAGGCGATCGATGGTGTGATGGCCTTGTACCTGTTCTTTTTGATATTCTTTGACTTTTCTGAGGTGAGGGGTGCACACAGGGGGAAGGGAGACCCGTTCTCCCCCTTCCTTTATCTGTAGCCTGACCCGCCTCCTTCGTCTGTTTACCTGGTGCATGATAAATAACATCAAGAGCAAAGCACACAGAGCAGCCAGAGGACTAAATAGTTTACCTGACAGAGAACACGGCAAACACGGACCTTGGTGCAACATCTGTGCTTTCCTCAGAACACTCCATTTCACTTGCTCTCGCCTGTCAGCTGATTCGATCTGTTGACACATGCGATTGTGACTCGGGACTGGACCACTCAGTGAAAGGAAACAGCCGCCAGTGGTGGAAGAGGGCCAAAGCTGAGGACCAAGATACGACGATTATGGCCCAGCCGACCGCTGAGACCACCGCATGGGTTTATTGCGTGTTAGATATAACGCAACTGAATAACGTGAGAAACTAAAATGTATTGTTGTTGTAATCCTCTTGGCAACACGGACATCCACAGTCATGCCCTACCGACCCACCGACCCCCAGCCCACCCCCTAGCCCACCCCTAGCCCATCCCCCAGCCCACCCCCCAGCCCACCCCCTAACCCATCCCCCAGCCCACCATCCCACCCACTAGCGCAACAGTACCTCGTCCGCGCGCGCGCGCACACACGCACACACACATACACTCACTCACACACACTGATTGATAAACACACACACACACACACACACTGATTGATAAACACACACACACACACACACACACACACACACACACACATTGATTGATACACACACACACACACACACACACACACACTGTATTATTTTCATTCTAGATGATATTGTTCGTTTCCACTTAACATATGAAAATGTCTGACATGATATTATGGTCCAGTGATTGTTGGATTTGGATTTAAAAACAAACAAACAAACAAACAAAATGTTTTGCCTTGTTCCGTAACGATACGAGAATGTGTACGGTATTCGCTGTCTGCTCCATTATGTATGTATTCATATAAGCCTTGAATCATGATTTTGTACCGGGCTGCTCTTGCACGAATGCATCTGTGCGAAAAATTGCGAAATCCTGAGTTATATGGAGAGGGATCACTGGGATATTTCCTATCGTCCAGTGAGACATCAAAGCCATGATTGCTTTAATCTTTTTTTTTCTCTTTCCTTTTTTTAAAAAAAAAATGTTGTTTTATTTTGTTTTGTTGAAAATATACATAGATAAATAAATAAATAGAAACCATAAAGAAAGAAAGAAAGAAAGAAAAGAGGAAAGGCTCGCTTCGCCCCTTCAGGTATATGGAAGCTGGTGCAGCTCAGTTACAGTCGTGCTGGTCGGCCACTGTCATGCAGTAGATTATGTGATTCGTGAGGAGACGATGACGGCTCGATAAGACACACCTTTCTTCCCGTGTATTCAGCGGTCTGTCCTGAATGAACACACACGCGCGCGCGCGCGCGCACTCACGCGTGTGCAAGCATAAATACATCACATTGACGTGCGTGCGTGCGTTTGACAGACACACACACACTCACACACACACACACACACACACACACACACACACACACACACAGAGGAAAAACATTTGCTTCCACCACCATGACCACCATCATCGGTAAATCATTTGCATAAGAACATCCAAGAGAGAGTGGAAGACAGACAAACAGACACATACACATACAGAGACAGAAAGAGACGTAAATGTAGCCAGATCCTGTCGTCACATCCTAGGAACCGTGAAGTCTATACGCCAGTGTAATGCTGTAGAGGGGAGGAGGACACGATGAGCACATGCGACCAAACACCCTCCTCTCTGTCTGTCTGTCCTCCCCTTCTCTCTCTCTCTCTCTCCCCCTTCCCCCCCCCCCTCTCTCTCTCTCTCTCCCCCCTCTCTCCCTCCCCCCTCTCTCTCTATCTCCCTCCCTCCCCCCTCTCTCTGCCCCTCCCCTCTCTATCTCTCTCTTCCCCTCCCCTTCTCTCTCTCCCTTCCTCCCTCCATCCCCCCCCCTCTCTCTCTCCCTCCCTCCCCCCTCTCTCTCTCCCTCCTTCACTCCACCCTCGCCCGCTCTCTCTTTCTCTCTCTCCATGTACACTTCTTTAGAAAGAATGGAATGTGTCTCTTTTCTGTGTTACGATGAAAATGCAGTCCCTTCTTGTCTTTAAGGCTGGCTTAGCTGAAGGTTCTAAAACGTCTTTACAGCGTCAAGTGTCTCTATGTCATCAATAGCTGAAGGCACTAAAATGTCCAAAGTGTCTATGTCACATCAACAGCTGAAGGCACTGAAGTGTTCAAAGTGTCTATGTCACATCAACAGCTGAAGGCACTATGTCACATCAACAGCTGAAGGCACTGAAGTGTCCAAAGTGTCTATGTCACATCAACAGCTGAAGGCACTGAAGCTTCCAAAGTGTCTATTTCACATCAACAGCTGAAGGCACTAAGTGTCCAAAGTGTCTATGTCACATCAACAGCTGAAGGCACTAAGTGTCCAAAGTGTCTATGTCATCACCAACAGCTGAAGGCACTAAGTGTCCAAAGTGTCTATGTCACATCAACAGCTGAAGGCACTGAAGTGTCCAAAGTGTCTATGTCATCATCAACAGCTGAAGGCACTGAAGTGTCCAAAGTGTCTATGTAATCACCAACAGCTGAAGGTACTGAAGTGTCCAAAGTGTCTATGTAATCACCAACAGCTGAAGGTACTGAAGTGTCCAAAGTGTCTATGTAATCACCAACAGCTGAAGGCACTAAGTGTCCGAAGTGTCTATGTAATCACCAACAGCTGAAGGCACTAAGTGTCCAAAGTGTCTATGTCATCATCATCAGCTGAAGTCATTGAAGTGTCCAAAGTGTCTCAATAGTATCAAATTCAGCTGAAGTCATTGAAGTGTCCAAAGTGTCTCAATAGTATCATCATTAGCTGAAGGCACTGAAGTGTCCAAAGTGTCTCAGTAGTATCATCATCAGCTGAAGGCACTGAAGTGTCCAAAGTGTCTCAGTAGTATCATCATCAGCTGAAGGCACTGAAGTGTCCAAAGTGTCTCAGTAGTATCATCATCAGCTGAAGGCACTGAAGTGTCCAAAGTGTCTCAATAGTATCATCATCAGCTGAAGGCACTGAAGTGTCCAAAGTGTCTCAATAGTATCATCATCAGCTGAAGGCACTGAAGTGTCCAAAGTGTCTCAATAGTATCATCAGCTGAAGTCATTGAAGTGTCCAAAGTGTCTCAATAGTATCATCATCAGCTGAAGGTACTGATGTGTCCAAAGTGTCTCAGTAGTATCACCATCAGCTGAAGGCACTGAAGTGTCCAAAGTGTCTCAATAGTATCATCATCAGCTGAAGGCACTGAAGTGTCCAAAGTGTCTCAGTAGTATCATCATCAGCTGAAGGCACTGAAGTGTCCAAAGTGTCTCAATAGTATCGTCATCAGCTGAAGGCACTGAAGTGTCCGAAGTGTCTATGTCATCACCAACAGCTGAAGGCACTAAGTGTCCAAAGTGTCTATGTCATCATCAACAGCTGAAGGTACTGAAGTGTCCAAAGTGTCTCAATAGTATCATCAGCTGAAGTCATTGAAGTGTCCAAAGTGTCTCAATAGTATCATCAGCTGAAGTCATTGAAGTGTCCTAAAATGTCTCAATAGTATCATCATCAGCTGAAGGTACTGAAGTGTCCAAAGTGTCTCAGTAGTATCATCATCAGCTGAAGGCACTGAAGTGTCCAAAGTGTCTCAGATAGTATCGTCATCAGCTGTGAAGGCACTGAAGTGTCCAAAGTGTCTCAGTAGTATCATCATCAGCTGAAGGCACTGAAGTGTCCAAAGTGTCTCAGTAGTATCATCATAGCTGAAGGCACTGAAGTGTCCAAAGTGTCTCAACAGTATCATCATCAGCTGAAGGTACTGAAGTGTCCAAAGTGTCTCAGTAGTATCATCATCAGCTGAAGGCACTGAAGTGTCCAAAGTGTCTCAATAGTATCATCATCAGCTGAAGGTACTGAAGTGTCCAAAGTGTCTCAGTAGTATCATCATCAGCTGAAGGCACTGAAGTGTCCAAAGTGTCTCAATAGTATCGTCATCAGCTGAAGGCACTGAAGTGTCCGAAGTGTCTATGTCATCACCAACAGCTGAAGGCACTAAGTGTCCAAAGTGTCTATGTCATCATCAACAGCTGAAGGTACTGAAGTGTCCAAAGTGTCTCAATAGTATCATCATCAGCTGAAGTCATTGAAGTGTCCAAAGTGTCTCAATAGTATCATCAGCTGAAGTCATTGAAGTGTCCAAAGTGTCTCAATAGTATCATCATCAGCTGAAGGTACTGGTGTCCAAAGTGTCTCAGTAGTATCATCATCAGCTGAAGGCACTGAAGTGTCCAAAGTGTCTCAATAGTATCATCATCAGCTGAAGGCACTGAAGTGTCCAAAGTGTCTCAATAGTATCATCATCAGCTGAAGGCACTGAAGTGTCCAAAGTGTCTCAGTAGTATCATCATCAGCTGAAGGCACTGAAGTGTCCAAAGTGTCTCAATAGTATCATCAGCTGAAGGCACTGAAGTGTCCAAAGTGTCTCAGTAGTATCATCATCAGCTGAAGGCACTGAAGTGTCCAAAGTGTCTCAATGTTATCATCATCAGCTGAAGCACTGAGGTGTCCAAAGTGTCTCAATGTTATCATCATCAGCTGAAGCACTGAGGTGTCCAAAGTGTCTCAATGTTATCATCATCAGCTGAAGCACTGAGGTGTCCCAAGTGCCTCCATGTATTCATCAACAGCAGTCCGTCGCGAAGTCACTATGACGGCTGTGACGCTGTTGCTGAGACTGTAGACCCAACTACGATGCACAGACACGTCCACAGCCCGGCTTTTCTGCCCTCCCAGGCCTGACGTTTCTCTTCACCATGTGTCGTGCGTTACACTTCAAAGGTCCCGTTACCCTGGCCTGACGTGTCTGTTCACCATGTGTCATGCATTACACTTAAAAGGTCCCGTTACCGTTCACCATGTGTCATGCATTGCGCTTCAAAGGTCCCGTTACCCTGGCCTGACGTGTCTGTTCACCATGTGTCATGCATTGCACTTCAAAGGTCCCGTTACCCTGGCCTGACGTGTCTGTTCACCATGTGTCGTGCGTTACACTTCAAAGGTCCCGTTATCCTGGCCTGACGTTTCTCTTCACCATGTGTCGTGCGTTACGTTAAAAGGTCCCGTTACCCTGGCCTGACGTGTCTGTTCACCATGTGTCATGCATTGCACTTCAAAGGTCCCAGTATCCTTGCGTGTCGCCATCCTTCAGGTGCTGCGGTCTGCAAAAAGATTTTTTCTCTCCTCATCCGTCAATATTTTCTCGCCAGGAGGTCTCGAGGTGCTAGCAAACAGTTGGTCTGACCACCGTGTTGGCGTTTACCAGCGCTCAGGTTCATGCCACAACAAGGCTGGAAGACGACTGCCTTCCATTTTCACGATGATGCCAGACTGTCCCTGTTGTGCCTTGACCAGGGGCTCCAGACAAGGCAGGTTTGTACGGCGTTGGATATCTTGGTTCGGCACTGTTTTCTTGTCTCATGTTAAAGATCTTGTGGAGCCAGCGGATTTGAAATTGATCCATCGTCCTCAGACACCTGCTGCAGTGGGTCTGTACCTCACACAGACGTGGGGTGAGGACCCCCAGCTCTCTGTACAGTGACCTTTGTTGTCTGCCGGATTCCCAGCTCTTGTCTTCAGGCGTCCAAAGAGCGGCTGGCCTTTGACAATTGTGAAATTTCCGTGCGAATGTTTATTGTGAATGACTTTGCGCATATTCTATTACTTCATTTTCCACTATTCGTATGAGATTGTATAAAAATGACACTCTCTGTTGCTCTCTCTCTCTCTCTCTCTCTCTCTCTCTCTCTGTCTCTCTCTCTCTCTCTCTCTCTTCTCTCTCTCTCTCTCTCTCTCTCTCTCTCATCAAACTGCATGAATAATGATATTCTCCATTGTTCTCTCCCCCTCTCTCTCTCCCTACCCCCCCCCCTCTCTCTCTCTCTCTCTCTCTCTCTCTCTCTCTCTCTCTCTCTCGTACCAAATTGTGTGTGTGTGTGTGTGTGAAATCGAAAACAAAGCGCAACAACATTGATCTGAAATGGAAATCTAAACAAGGCACAGAGCATTAAACATTTTTATTCTCGTCTGTTGCTAAAAAGGTGAGTGGGTCGTTGCGGTAAAACCTTCCCACCGATCGACTGACTCGCTGCCAGTCTACAGACAGATACAAAAGAATTTGGTAGTAAATCACCACAACCATAGACTGAAATGGAGGGGAATTAAAAACTTCGGTCACCATGAGAGCAGGGCATGGAAAGCAACAGAATTAGGGACATCCATGGGTGACCATTGACTGTGTCATCGCACACTTCCCCTTTGAACCACAGCATACTAAGCACTGGACAAGAGCTGACCACGAGCTGTGAAAACCCTGCCTCTGAGGGAGCTCAGCCCCACGTCCTCGCAGTTGACAGTCCGAGACGCAAATCATTTCGCCAAGGCACCTGGTTAGGATTCATGTTTTAATACACATCAGTTACACAGATAATGACTGATATACTTTATACTGTGTCATACGATGGTATCCCATTAGGGGTTCAAATATTAAATCAGCCACACTAAGACCACATACAAAAACTGGCATCAACAAAGTGATGCGAGCTGTGAAGCAAGTGATGGATCACCGGACACGTAGCAGCTGGCCAGAACAGCTGGCACGCACAGTGACACGTAATTCTGAGATAACCGGTGGGCGCACTCTTATTGGTTAGAACTCCGATCACACTTCAAACTTAACGTGAGTTTCGTTTAATCTTTCAATTAAACTCGAAGCGAGACTGTTCAGTCTGCCTTTGCCATCCAAGTAATTAAATCCCAGTGTTGTAAATGATTTTTTTTCCCGCTGAGGCTGGCTAAGACCTATGCAGAGAACGGCGACTTCCTATCAAACATCGTGAACCCACCTCCAGGGCAGATACAAAAATGGTCGAAATGTGTGCAACAAAACCGTTTTTTTAACGATAACATAGAATAAACCATACTGATCACACTGATATAAAGTTGACCGCTGTAGGTTGGCGGGAACATAATTAGATTTTGGTTTTTAATAATTATTTGTTACACTTCTGGCCATAAGAGAGCCCCCTTACAAAGATCCGCAAGGCAAGAGCAAGCCAGGGTTACGCAAGCGTGGTATAAGGGGTCGCCAGAGGAAAGCGTTTAGCTCGGTACAGTACTTTTGTCAGACTGCTGCCACGCTGATGCTGTTCTACACCTCCGTCAGCAGGACACTGCGGCAGATGACAGATACCGTACAGAAAATAAGAAAACTCTTTGGGGTCAAATGGAAACAAATATTATTAATTTCATCTGTTATATACTAAACTGAATTTCATCTATTATACACTAAACTGGTAGAAAACGCAAATTTGCTTTTATGAATATTTTACAGTTTCTAACCAGTTATGACATTTCATAAAGAATTAAATCGGTATTATACCGACTGCAAAGATGAATTTACGAAGGCAGCACGGGATCATTTAGTTCTTAAGAACAATTATGTTGACGTTTTACGCAATGCACAACTTGGAAATACTTCATACTCTGCTTATTAACGTGTAGTATATGAATATCTAAATACGTGTTAACTAGGTTTGTTTCAATGAACATTGTCGGAGCACTGTCCAGACAATTAATTCAGAAAGCGTGGAAGGCAGATGATGGCAAAATCCACCAACATCATGTCTTGATGTAAAAAGAACGGTATGAAGCATATATTTTTCTTTGGAAATGAAGCGGTGTTTGCAAATGTGATTCACGAACCCTGGCGCAGTAAACACGTCAGTTTAGCGTGGGAAAGAAAATGTATCTGGCTGGAGTGTGAAGGTGGCAAAATGAAGTGCATCAAATAGTCATGAAGAGCAAAGACTGCTTGGAAGATGAAAATGGGTTAGTCTCCAGAACCTTGTTGGAAATGGGGGTATCTCAGTCTGATTCTGTATAAACATGTGTTCAGAATGATTATTCAAATGTTTCACATGTTATCAGGATTGCAATTCATCAGAGGAATGTCTGCAACAATTTTATGAGAATATGGTTTGTTCCTGTGTCTTAAATGTGTTGAAAATTTATTTAAAAACATCCAAAATGTCGGTGCCGTTTTGTGACATGGCAATGTGTCTGAACATGAAGTGGTCAGAAACAATTAAGTACAAACCTGATTAAAATCCAGTATATGCAGACCTGATCTATATTCATTCCGTTGTGATAATAAAACATTGATCATCAATAAAAATGGTATATTAAGTTTGAAATATTACGCAAAAAACCCGCGTGACAGACGTAAACAACCCGTTCCTCCTGACGTGTTGTTTTTTTTTAAAATATTTTATTTTATTTTATTTTTTATTCATTCAAAGGCAAGCACATTCATGAATACACTACACGTTCTTTACTTGCAACATGTGGTCAACACATCTATCTTCTGCAGTACATACACTCATTTTCTGGAGAAAAAAAAAAGAAGAAAAAGAAGTCTATTCAACTATTTAAATGCAATCGACGTCGCATATTAATTTTCAGTTCCGCTTTTCTGTGTTACTTCTATGCATGTAAACGACACAATAAAAATAAACATGTAAACAAAATTAGAACTGTTTCCACATAAATCATGCGGATTCATTGGGGGAAAGCGTAAATCGGTTTGACAAACACCCTTCAATCGTGTGTTTGAACACAGATTCAGAGAATGTGTTGTTTTTTTCCGACAGCGCGTGAAATGTGCATATGCTACGCGGAAATCTCCGATATGTTCATTCGCACCCCGTGGTTGCTATATTTTAAAAAAAACTGTGTATGTTAATGTCGTCGTTGTTATGGTTTGTTTGTACATTTATCTCTGATCCGATTAAGTTTAGACACAATCATTTCTGACACGTGGCGAGATGCGTAATATTCGGATACTGGCGTAAGATTTCGAACCAAGTCAAGGCATGTAGTGCGAGTTCGGTAAGACTGCTTTCAGTTGAAGACTTGTTGCATCAAAAGTTCCAAACAACAAAGTTCAAAGTAGAAAATCACCCCCTTAAATTACCCTGATTCTGGCTTTTGCTGTCTGGTGAAGTTTTATCACGAAATGATGTAGTTTATCAGTTCACAAGACAGACGAAGTGTGCAACGAAAAAATTCGTTGTATCCGAAACACGTCAGTCCCTACGCACTTATTGTTTTGCAGAATTTGATTAGAACAGCCACATTTTACATCACACAAGTTCTGAAAAACCAAACTATATATTGATTGTGAATGAATTTCTCAAAATTAATTAAGTTTGAAGCAGGCCACGTTTGGTAGTGCTTGAGATGAAGTCAGGTGTCACATTTGGACACGGAACACATGTTCTTCGGTTCTGCTTTTGGCAGATAATAAAATTCCTTATTTTTAGTTGTTGTTTGTTGTTTTTATTGTTGTTGTTTGGTTTTGGTTTTTCTAATAGTCTTACTTTTATTACATTTTGTTTTTCTGCAATCCTACATATTTGTTCACTGTGAGGATAACGCTAATCAGTTTTCTGTTGATTTATCGAATAGAAAGATACAAAGAATCCGGTGTTTTGGTCACAATTCTTCAGATAAAGAGGAAAACTTTTGTCAAGTGATATAAATTGTACAATTCCCATTTCATAATAAGACGAACAGTAGTACTTTAAACAGTTAAACACTGGGGAGATTTGATGTGAAAATGGAGTGCCTGCAGCGTTTCTGAAAAATAAAATCATCCAGGGTGGGGAAGTTAGTTTAGGTATTTTTGGTTCCATGTTATATATGTCATAAGGTTTTAGGTAATCTTTAATAAAATACATAATTTTGCACAGGCTTTCTTTGAATGCATTGCATTGGCTAAGGATCACATGATAGATTCATTACTATCATTATTATAAATCCAGTAATTCAAACATCTGTCTGGAAAGTTAGTTTAGGTAACTTGGATTCAACGTGTTACAACAAAGTTTTACATAATCATTAATAAAATTTATGATCCATTGTTATCATTATGATTATTATTGATATCCCACGCTAAATCGACGTCTACTGCGCCAGGGTTCGTGAGTCACATTTGCAAATACCGGTTCATTTCCAAAGAAAACCGTACTGTTCACATCAAGACATGATGTTCAATTTTGCCATCATATGCCCTCCATAGTTTCCGAATTTATTGTCTGGACAGAGCGCCGATAATGTTCATTGAAACTGAGCTGGATTAACACATATTTAGTTATTTATATTTTACACGTTAATAAGCAGAGCATGGAGTATATCCAAGTTGTGCATTGCGTTAAATATCAACAAAATTGTACTTACGAACTAAATGATTCCGTGCTGCCTTCATAAATTCACTTTTGCAGTCGGTATAATACCGATTTCATTCTTTATGATATGTCATGAATGGTAAGAAACTGGAAAACATTCATAAAAAGCGGATTTGCGTCTTCTACCAATTTAGTATAAAATACATGAATTTGAAAATGTCTGTTTCCTTTTGACCCCAAAAAGCTCTGTTCATAGCTTTCTGTTCAGAATCAGTTGTCTGCCGCAGTGACCTGCTCACAGATCAGTCTCAGCGCGGCAGCAGTCAGTCACATGTGCTGTACCGCGCTGAACCTTTCCTCTGGCGACCACTTATACCGCGCTTGCGAAACCTTCGCATGTTCTTGCCTTGCGACTCTTTGTAAGGCGCTCCCACACGGGCAGAAGTAATTAAAACATTCGATTCTGGACATTAAAAATAAAAATCTACTGATGTTCCCGCCCCCTTTTGTGGTCAACTTTGTATCAGTGTGATCAGTATGCTTTATTCTATTTTATCGTAAAAAGAACGGTTTTATTGCACACATTTTAACCTAACGCAAATTTTAATCTAAATTCCCTGGCCTATTGTGAACTGTTCAGCCAAGACCTGTGCCCGCTTATTCTATCCTGTTCAACCCGAGTCGTAGAACGCACAATATTCATCAAAGTATAAACGTTAAAAAAAATAAATAATAATAAAATAAAATAAAATAATTAAAAAAAATTAAAGGACGCAGCACAGTCGGTTGTGATTTCAGTTTGTGTGACAGTTCAGTTGGTTTTGGACGTGCACAAAGATTCTCCGTGAAAACGTGTTTTGAAGATTTTGTTTTTGTGGCTTCGGTGTTCAAATTGTGTGTGTGTGTGGGGGGGGGGGGGGGGGTTATAAGACCTTTGAGGTAGGAATGGAGGAATGTGTGTGCGTGCATATATATATATATATATATATATATATATATATATATATATATAAAGAGAGAGAGAGAGAGAGAGATGGATGTGTGTGTGTGTGTGTGTGTCTGTGTCTGTGTCTCTGTGTGTCTTATCGTACTGTGTTTATTTGTTTTTTCTTGTATGCGTTTTTAAACGAACCTTTGAATTGTTTTCCTTTGTTTCGTTATAAATTGATATGCTTTATAAAAACGAAAAAAGATTTGAAAAAAGGAATTCTAATCGTTGCTATTTTCAAATGGCTATAAAAGTGTTCCAATGAGGCTTCGAAAACAGATTTTGCAATGTGATCACTGTGGTGATGTGTATACGTTTGCGTGTGTGTGTGTGTGTGTGTGTGTGCGCGCGCGCTTGTGTGTGTGTGTGTGTGCGCGCGCGCGCTTGTTTGTGTGTGTGTGTGTGTGCGCGCGCGCGCGTGCGCTTGTGTGTGTGTGTGTGTGTGTGTGCGCGCGCGCGCGCGCGCGCTTGTGTGTGTGTATGTGTGTGTGTGCGCGCGCGTATGTGTGTGCCCTCCTGGAATTGCACACTGCTGTACACTTAATCTTATCATTTGAAGCTGTACAATTTGAGTACGTGGACGTATCTTTAGTTTTCTTAACCTTTGTTTCCAGTCTTAAAAAACCCACAAAAACAAAACAAAACAAAACAAACAAAAACACGGTGAAGAGACGTTGGTTGAAACTGCAGAACTGAGGTGAGGAACTGAGGGGTGTATCTTGTTGGAACAGTTAAGGTGTGTGGAGGTGGTGTTGTTCCATCTGTGTGGCGTTGTTCTCACTGTGTGGTGGTGTTCCCACTGTGTGGTGGTGTTCCCACTGTGTGGAGGTGTTCTCACTGTGTGGTATTGTTCCCATTGTGTGATGTTGTTCCCACTGTGTGGTGGTTTTCCCACTATGTGTTCGTGTTTCCACTGTGGTTGTGGTGTTCCCACTGTGTGGTATTGTTCCCACTGTGTGGTGTTGTCCCCACTGTTTGGTATTGTTCCCACTGTGTGGTGTTGTCTCCACTGTGTGGTATTGTTCCCACTGTGTGGTATTGTTCCCACTGTGTGGTGTTGTCCCCACTGTGTGGTATTGTTCCCACTGTGTGGTGTTGTCCCCACTGTGTGGTATTGTTCCCACTGTGTGGTGTTGTTCTCACTGTGTGGTGGTGTTCCCACTATGTGGTATTGTTCCCACTGTGTGGTGTTATTCCCACTGTGTGGTGGTGATGTTCCACTGTGTGGTGGTGTTCCCACTGTGTGGTATTGTTCCCACTGTGTGGTGTTATTCTCACTGTGTGGTATTGTTCCCACTGTGTGGTGTTGTTCCCACTGTGTGGTGGTGTTCCCACTATGTGGTATTGTTCCCACTGTGTGGTGGTGGTGTTTCCACTGTGTGGTGGTGTTCCCACTGTGTGGTGTTGTTCCCACTGTGTGGTGTTATTCCCACTGTGTGGTATTCTTCCCACTGTGTGGTGTTATTCTCACTGTGTGGTATTGTTCCCACTGTGTGGTGTTGTTCCCACTGTGTGGTGTTGTTCCCACTGTGTGGTGTTGTTCCCACTGTGTGGTGTTGTTCCCACTGTGTGGTATTCTTCCCACTGTGTGGTGTTATTCTCACTGTGTGGTATTGTTCCCACTGTGTGGTGTTGTTCCCACTGTGTGGTATTGTTCCCACTGTGTGGTGTTGTTCCCACTGTGTGGTGGTGTTCCCACTGTGGTTGTGGTGTTCCCACTGTGTGGTGGTGGTGTTCCCACTGTGTGCTACTATTCCCACTGTGTGGTATTGTTCCCACTGTGTGGTGTTGTTCCCACTGTGTGGTGGTGGTGTTCCCACTGTGTGGTGGTGTTCCCACTGTGTGGTATTGTTCCCACTATGTGTTCGTGTTTCCACTGTGGTTGTGGTGTTCCCACTGTGTGGTATTGTTCCCACTGTGTGGTGTTGTCCCCACTGTGTGGTATTGTTCCCACTGTGTGGTGTTGTCTCCACTGTGTGGTATTGTTCCCACTGTGTGGTATTGTTCCCACTGTGTGGTGTTGTCCCCACTGTGTGGTATTGTTCCCACTGTGTGGTGTTGTTCTCACTGTGTGGTGGTGTTCCCACTATGTGGTATTGTTCCCACTGTGTGGTGTTATTCCCACTGTGTGGTGGTGATGTTCCACTGTGTGGTGGTGTTCCCACTGTGTGGTGTTGTCCCCACTGTGTGGTATTGTTCCCACTGTGTGGTGGTGGTGTTCCCACTGTGTGGTGGTGTTCCCACTGTGTGGTGTTGTTCCCACTGTGTGGTGTTGTTCCCACTGTGTGGTATTGTTCCCACTGTGTGGTGTTATTCTCACTGTGTGGTATTGTTCCCACTGTGTGGTGTTGTTCCCACTGTGTGGTGTTGTTCTCACTGTGTGGTGTTGTTCCCACTGTGGTTGTGGTGTTCCCACTGTGTGCTATTGTTCCCACTGTGCGATGGTGTTCCCACTGTGTGGTGGTGTTCCCACTGTGTGGTGGTGTTCCTACTATGTGGTGTTGTTCCCACTGTGTGGTGGTGTTCCCACTGTGTGGTGTTGTTCTCACTGTGTGGTGTTGTTCCCACTGTGTGGTGTTGTTCCCACTGTGTGGTGTTGTTCCCACTGTGTGGTGTTGTTCTCACTGTGTGGTGGTGTTCTCACTGTGTGGTGGTGTTCTCACTGTGTGGTGGTGTTTCAACTGT
>NC_134876.1:40142811-40285311 GCF_041734735.1 Babylonia areolata | reverse complement strand
CCCACCACCACCCCTCCAAATCACCACAACTGGCTGTTATTGCTTCTGCTAATGTGTCTGTGTGCCTGTTTGCAATGCGTCTGTTTGTTGATATGTCCGTCTGTTTGTATATGCTGTTTTGTTTTTCTTTTTTTATTTCCTTTGTTGTTGGTGGTGGTGTTGTTGTTGTTGTTGGTGGTGGTGTGGTGTGGTGTGGTGTGGTGTGTGTGTGTGTGTGTGTGTGTGTGTGTGTGTGTGTGTGTGTGTGGGTGTGTGTTGTCCAATAGCCTGTGAATGCCTGTCTGTGAACGTGTCAACTGACTGTCCGAGTGTCTGTCAGTGCAGAAATGATACGATGCCGACGGCGATGGAAGCAGTGGGCCTGCGTGCTGGCCCTGATGGTCCTCATCGTGTACGTCCTGTCCTCTGTCAACGTGCACAGCTCTCTGTCTGCCTCCCCCCACCTGTCCCTGGCCCCCGGGCCCCACCCCCACTCCCACCACCACCCCTCCCCGGACAGGAGTGGGCAGGCCATGCCGGTCATCAGGCTCTACGACCCCTTCGCCAGGGACCCCGGAGATCGGGTGGGCTTCAGGGGCCTGCACACGTTCGACTGTGTCCGCGCCATGGAGGGTTTCCCCGTGCCTTTGGATGAGAAATCCGCCTCTTCCTCCATCGCCCGTGTGTCGGACCAGGCGTTTTCCCAGCAACTGGAGGACTGCGGTTCCTTCAAAGACCTGTATGGCTACAACCGTTACCCTCCGGTGACGGAGGAGGAGGCCCGGTTCCCGATAGCTTTCAACCTGCTGCTGTACAAGGAGGTGGAGCAGGTGCACGTGTTGCTACGGGCCATCTACAGACCACACAACTCGTACTGCCTGCACGTGGACGGCCACGCCCTTCCCCAGGTGTTCCAGGCCACACGGCGGCTGGCCGCCTGCCTGCCCAACGTCTTCCTGGCCACGCGGCGAGAGAACATCACCTACTCGGGCTTCTCCCGCCTGCAGGCCGACCTCAACTGCATGGCGGATCACTGGCGCCGGTCGTCGGGGCAGCCCGTGCCCTGGCGCTACCTCTTCAACCTGCCCAGCCAGCAGTTCCCGCTCAAGACCAACCTGGAGCTGGTCAAGATCCTCACCATCTACAACGGCGCCAACGACATCGAGGGCATCAGCACCGTGTCCCGCATGCTGACGGTGCGCTTCACCTTCAAGCACGTGTACCGGCAGGACGGCGCGTCGGGCCGACTGCGAGTGGTGAGGACGACGGAGAAGCACGAGAAGCCTCCCCACAACATCACGGTGGTGAAAGGCAGTGCCTATGGTGTCTTCTCCAGGGACTTTGTAGACTACGTGCTGCACGACCGGCGCGCCCAAGGCCTGCTGGAGTGGTGCCGTGCTGTGGACAGTCCGGACGAGTACTTCTGGGCCACGCTGAACCACAACCCCCACCTCAAGGTGCCTGGTGGATACAGCGGTACGTGAAGCCCAAGTCTTTCCTGACTATATATATGTATACAGCGCCGAATACCACATAGACCACTCATACCCCCTCACCCGCACCACCCCTTCACCGCACCACCTCCCTCCCGCGCGCGCGCGCGCGCGCACACACACACACACACACACACACACACACACACTTACACAGGAGCGCGTGCGCACGACGGTAGATTTGTTTTTATTTTAAAGCAGTCTTGGTGCAGAAATACAGTCTAGTTTTGCACCAAGTTCTGCATGATCTGATAGGAATCTATATGACTTCCTGAATTTTTTATAATCTCTGTGGCATGTCTCTTGTTCCGTTAACCCTCCTGCGCGGTTAATTACACCATGCTTTCACAGTCCATTGCATTTTAGACGTCTGTCATTAAAGATTCAGGGAATGTCATGATGTTTCCAAAGTGTGTGACAATAACTCCCGTATCGCCTATTCAGCCTCTCAGACACGTACGCGCGCACGAATGCGCGCGTGCGCACACACACACACACACACACACACACACACACACACACACACACACACACACACCATATATAACATGACCAGCTTCAATGAAGACTTGTAACACTTGAAATTCTCAACATGTCTTAAGGCAGGACGCAACCTGTATTCATGGAAATAACAACTGACTCCCCAGCAATGCAGTTCGGTTCGGGATTAAGCGGTGTCAGTTATCGCAGGATGGAGTTAGACGGACACATTTTGCTGTTTCATGATTTCCCATACAGCGTAAACAGAAAGAAAACGTTTACCACTTCGAAGTATGGTGGCATTCTACTGCATTCCAGGCCCTCAATTTTTTAGACACATGCTTCCACACAGACACAAACCGAATAGAATGTAAAAGAGCAGCTGATGTCTTTTCGAGGACATTGGCAAGCTGTGAATAACATGGATCGGGATCGCCAGCTTAGCGATAGGCGACTGTGGAATAGACGAAGTGGGAATAGGTGATTGGGAATGACACCATATCTGTGACACCGTATTTTATTGTTGGTAGCTCATAAGGAGAGAACAACTGTAAGCTGTGCGCGTGTTATCCATAGGTCATGCCCATGGCAGAGTTTATCATCTCGGTCCTGCCACGAGCACCACTTTACTGGCGTTGGTGATGATAACAGCCGGACAGTGTGGTTGTCACTGTGTCGTGTAACGTACCGCGAGCGCTGATAATGTAGTTGATAGGTTTGGGTTGTTGTTGTTTTTTTTAACACGAAGGCATTAGTGTTGCTTCTGCCTTATCACAGTCATCGTCGTCATTATCATCATTATCATTGTCCTCATCATCATGTTGTTGTAGCAGTAGTAGTGTTCGTGGTGGTGGTAATCGCAGTAGTTGTAGTTGTTGTTGCAGTGGTAGTTTTAGTAGAAGTGATGGCGGTGGTGATAGTAGTTATTATTATTATCATTATCATCATCATCATCATTATTATTATTGTTGTTGTTGTTGTTATACTCCTCACCATCATCATCATACTCATCATCATCATTATCGTCGTCGTCATTATATCATCACCACATCACCATCATTGTTGCAGTGATTGTTATCATTGTTGTCGGTATCACACTCATGAACCTCGCCGTGTCTCACTGTCCGCCAGGAGTCCCGGACCAGAAGCCGTGGCTGGCAGTGTACGCGTCCTGGCCGCCGCGCGACCTGTGCGAAAGCGGGAAGCACGTGCGCGGGGTGTGCATCTTCGGCGTGCGGGACCTCCCCCAGCTGGTGAGCCGCAAGGAGCTGTTCGCCAACAAGTTCTACCTGGACTTCCAGCCCCAGGCCCTGCACTGCCTGGACCAGTGGCTGGTCAACCGGACTCGGGCCGCCCTGCCTTTGGACACCTTCTTCTACAGACGGCTGCCTTTCATCAAGCGTTGAGCTTGTGCTTTTGGGGTGTTCCTTGTGTGTGTGTGTGTGTGTGTGTGTGTGTGTGTGTTTGGGTCGAGAATGGGGTGGGGTGGGGTGGGGGAGATGTGAGGTGGACATGGGGTGGGGGCGAGGGATGGTGGTGGGAAGTGACGTGTGTGTATGGTCGGGTTGTATTCCATCTGTGTGTGTGGGGGGGGGGGGAGGGTATATTGCAGGCTGACACACAACGTATGCACACTCGTCTTTTCTTATGTGCGCACGCGCATGCCCGCACACACCTTCATTCACTCACTTTTTTTCATGACCGAAGCCATAATACAGTGGGATCAAAGTGACTGCAATCGGCACCCTGTGATATGCACTATTTCTATTGTTTGGGGAACTGAAGTCGAACGTTTGTTGCAGGATGCAGCAGTTTTACAGGCTGCAACATTTATCCATCATCAATTTTACAGGGTATTAATTTTTCACCACATGAATTTTTACAGGATGCTATACTTTTCACCGCATAAATTTCACAGTGTATTACATTTCACCACGTAAATCTTGAAAGGATCCGGGGGGGCTTGCATGACCGAACTTAGCTTATCGTAAAGAATGTTTCCACCTCCGCGCTAAATTCCATATACTTAGGAACATTCCTAATTCTAAGCAAACTTAGCGCCGCAAAGATCGCCTCATGCGACCAAGTCCAGGAGACAAACCCAACAGAGATGCCTGTGACGTCTCCAGCACTGGCAGCAATCTCCCTCTTGAAGGGACTGGCAGGAACAGTCCCGGCAGCATGGTAACTGCTAAAAGCTCAGCAAACAGCAACAACACAGAGTGTCACAAGTAGAACAGCTAACTTCAACAGAAGAACCAGACCCTACCCCCCCCCCCTCCCCCCTCCTCCCCGACTCCACCATCATGGCTGAACGGAGTGGGCAAGAAGCAGATGCAAAGTTTGTCACAGCAAAAAGTAAAAAAAAAGGGTTTTTTTTCCAGCAACACACGGACGGTCAGAACAGCAGTACTCCCCAGTACCTGTTGATACTTGATACTTTTCTTTTTAATTTTTTTAATGAAATTATGCATTTTTTCTACATTACTATTAAAGTGAACTCAGAAAAAAAAACAACGGTGACTGATCTCCAAAATGACAGTAAAAGGACTTATTAATCCAGTATGGACAACATACCATACTGGAAAAGACTGTGGTGAAAACGAAACCCGTTGACTTTAGAAAACGAGAATCTATGGACAGTGCCAAAGGTTGAGCTGCCCGAGCAAAGGACCAGCCACACAATATTATTTGCTATGCACGCTTGTGTCGTACTTTCTTGTCGCAGAAAGTACCAGTTATCCCACATCCAGACCCATGAGTTTACTGCATGACTTCGTTTCGTTCATTTACTTATAGTCTGTTCATCAAAGATGATGATATTAGACTGAACTGCATGACTTACTGTGTGGGTCAGGGTTCCAACATCTGTAGTCGTCAAAGTCAGTCTGGATACGATTGAAAGCTTCTCATGGGACAGCCACGTGCTCCAGCTGTCTGTTAACAATGAGTGTGAGTGAGTTTAGCTTGAGCAGCGTTGGGGCAGCAGTTGGATCGTGCTGTTGGAGTTGAAGCTCTAGCGTCTGGGGGACTCATGGCGTGTAGCTGTTGTCAATCAACACGTGCCCGCGCGTCCTGACCCCAGTGTTGCTCCTGGTACTCCACACTCCAGTTCTAGTTGTGAAGGACAGCACCTGTGCCGGGGGTAATGTAGCAGTTGTTGATTAATAATGTATTGTATTGTAGTACTGTTTTGTCAACAGATTTCTCTGTGTGAAATCCGGACTCTCTCCAAGGGAAAGTGCGTCGCCACAATGCAGCATCACCTTTTTTTTCTTATTGTGTGTGCAGGTGTTTTGTTTCACAGTCAGAGTGGATTATTTCTTCTTCTTTTTTTTTACATAATTTTACCAGTGACAACACTTTCGTTGTCGTGGGGTCTTTTACGTGCACTACATTCTTGCTCCACTCAGGACTCGGTTTATCGTCTTATCTGAATGACTAGCGTCCAGACCACCACTAGCCTCCAGCGAGTGTGGTATTAGATCCCGTACCCTCAAATTCTCTCGCTTCCAGGGCGAACGCGTTACCACAAGGCCAACACTTTACACGTGTTGAATATCTAATGTGATGTGCATTTTGTTGTTGTTTATTTTGTTGTTGTTTTTTACAAAATGCTGCAATTAGTATACCATACTTGCTTCTGCTCCATATCACACTGCATGTGTCCAATGTTTGTAACAGGAAACCCGTTGACATCGTTCAGTGGTGCATGTTATACTTCGTGATACACTATCATTGTCATTGTTTGTAGTTTATGTAAAACATGTTTTACTTCATCATACATGTTTACTGTTCAATCGCTTAGCTGCTGTTTTGGCAGCACATCAGTGCAATAGAAGCAAATGAGATTCAGATGTGGCAGATTGATGTAAACTGATAGGATGTCTGTGTCCACATTCACAATCACTTTGTCACTGGAAATGATGACTAAGTACTCGTCACCGTTTTTCCGATCAGTAATGGCTGCACTGAGTGATTTGACGCTCATGTCTCTCCTGTCAACATTGATTCTTGCCTTCGTTCCATCTTTCGATCATCTTATCCTTCAGACATATACATGGCTGCAACGTCGCATATTCATCATTAAATGGTCAACAGGAGGCAAAGACATTGTTTTGGTGACTGCATGTTTGGCAAAAGATTTTATTTAATGTGTGTCTGTTTTTTAAGCCATTGATCTCTAAAGGTCTCCATTCTACTGTTAACAATTAAGGGTTCACTCACAGGTCCAGTGTTGAACACCATGCAACATGTTTTGCCACCTGACAGGTGGTTTCAAACTTTACTTTCCAGCCGACAACAGCTTCCCAGTCAAACAGCTGTTTTCTTCATTTTTCATTTTTCTGAGACCTCTTGTGCCCCTTTATAAAGTCTTTCCACCTGCAAGATCTTCAAGCTGAGCGGTGCTGGACATTGGTAAGTGCCACCTTCACGTGTCATTGAGTCATGGTTATTAACAGCTTTGTCTGTTATTTATCTTTGTTTATTTCTGACACAGCAGGTAGTTATTGCCGTCAATTGCCTTGCTCGGGTAGTTCTCGATCGTCATATATCCATGGAAGTCTTTCAGCGTTTTGAACTGTAGATCAGTGCCCTGCTGTACTGGGTGGGAAGACTTGCAGGAGTTCAGAAACACTCACAACTGACGACAAATGTCACTGGCTTGGATGCACACGCCGGATAGTGTTTACAGGAGGTTTGTTAGACTTTGGCAAACTGTGAGTGCCGGACTTTGACAAACTGTGAGTGCCGTGCAGGTAACTGAAACCTGCTGCCTTCAGAAACAAACAAGCATCTTTGCCAGAGTTGACGGAGAGTATACCTATGATTAATATCATTACCCACTGTACATGTCCATGTCTATGTCTACAAATGTTCAAGGAGGATCAGCATGGCAAGAACATCGGAACGCGTGGCCTACCTATATTCAGCATGTCAACAGTAGAAGGACATGATGTAACAGTATGTGTCTGTGTCCATATGTATGGTCGAACCCTTCTTTGTCTTCGTTCGTGGACTGCAACTCCCACATTCACTCGTATTTTAGATTTGACTTTTACGTGTATGACCGATTTTACCCCGCCATGGGTGGTTTTGGGGGAGTTGTATTTTCTAAATTCCAGTGCAGTTGGCAACTGCTCATGGCTGTGAGTGCTTCTGAAATGTGGATGACAAATCGGACGAAAGGTCACGCTGAGTTGGTTCAGATCTTGTTTGTTTGTTTATTGTTTGTTTTCCCCTTTGACGCTGTGTGTTTCATTACAGTGATTAGACAGTCACTGGGGGCCTGCGACAGTGAGTGTAAAGTGATACATTCTGACGCACTGGCGAGGACAGCGATGTGTGATGGTCCATGTGGATAAAGCAAATAATTAAACACGTGAAAACAAACTGTGTTCACACTATTTCCAGGTGACAAACATGAATGGTTTTGCATACATGAACAAACCCAATGTTTGGGAAAATGTCTGCCTATTGTGTTTCTTGCTGTCAAATAATAATGCAGGCTTGTCTGGGGGAAAAAAAGGTCAGATGGGTTCCGTGCATTATACGTCACTCAACAGTTCAACCCTTTCCTGTTTGGGATGGCAAAGTGTTGGGTGAGATATACGGCAGAGGGTTCATTTTTTACCGAATGTCTGTTGCATCAACGCCTGAGTTGGTGATCCGTTTTGGTCAGGGTCTGCTGGGCCAACTTCTAGGGTGATGATCCGTATGGAACAGGATCTATTAGGCCAACGTCTTTGGTAATGGTCCGTATGGAACAGGATCTATTGGGCCAACGTCTGGGGTAATGATCCGTATGGGACAGGATGTATTGGGTCATCGTCTGTGGTAATGATCCGTATGGAACAGGATCCGTCTGTGGTAATGGTCCGTATGGAACAGGATCTATTGGACCAACGTCTGTGGTAATGATCCATATGGGACAGGATCTATTGGGCCAACGTCTGTGGTAATGATCCGTATGGGACAGGATCTATTAGGCCAACGTCTGGGGTGATGGTCCATATTGGGCCAAGGGCTGTGGTAATGGTCCGTATGGAACAGGGTCTATTGGGCCAAGGGCTGTGGTAATGATCCGTATGGAACAGGATCTATTGGGCCAAGGGCTGTGGTAATGATCCGTATGGAACAGGGTCTATTGGGCCAAGGGCTGTGGTAATGATCCATATGGAACAGGGTCTATTGGGCCAAGGGCTGTGGTAATGATCCGTATGGAACAGGGTCTATTGGGCCAAGGGCTGTGGTAATGATCCGTATGGAACAGGGTCTGTTGGACCAAGGGCTGTGGTAATGATCCGTATGGAACAGGGTCTGTTGGACCAAGGGCTGTGGTAATGATCCGTATGGAACAGGGTCTGTTGGGCCAAGGGCTGTGGTAATGATCCGTATGGAACAGGGTCTGTTGGGCCAAGGGCTGTGGTAATGATCCATATGGAACAGGGTCTGTTGGACCAAGGGCCGTGGTAATGATCCGTATCAGTGTCTGGTGGGTCAGCGCATGAAGTTTAGGTCCTTTTGTGTCAGGTCTGTGTGGTCGACGCTTATGGAGGTGATGGACCATATAGATGTACACGTGCAATGGGTCGCAAACTACGTTTTGTTGAAAATGATTGGCACATTTTATCAGTGTTGTTATAAACCTTGATGTCTTCATTGTGTTTCGTGTGTGTGTGGTTGGAGGGGGGAGGGGTGGAGGGCTGGGTTCACGCGTGTCTGTATGTCGTCTATGGATGCATTCGAGTCTTTGCACTGTCGTTTTTCGCCGATATTGTGTTTTAAATATTGATTATCTTTTTAAGCTCGGGAGGCAGTGTCGTGCTAATTGGTAAACATTGTTCGTCATTTTTCCGTGACCCAGTCACATTCATTTTAAACCGTGCGGCAGTGATTTTGTTTTCTTGCTAAAGCTTCGTGGAACAGGCAGGGTGTGTGTGTGTGTGTGTGTTTGTGTGTGTGCATGTGTGTGTGTGTGTGTGCGTGTGTGTGTATGTTTTAAAGACTGGCGAAATAAAATCTCTTTGTTTCGTATTCTCTTGTGTGTGTGTGTGTGTGTGTGTGTGTGTGTGTGTGTGTGTGTGTGTTTTAAAGATTGGCGAAATAATTCTTTGTTTCTCATTTTCGTGTGTGTGTGTGTGTGTGTGTGTGTGTGTGTGTGTGTGTGTGTGTGTGTATGTGTGTGTGTGTGTACTTGTGTGTGTTTTAAAGACTGGCGAAATAAATCTTTGTTTCTCATTTTCGCGCGCGCGCGCGCGCGTGTGTGTGTGTGTGTTGTTGTTGTTGTTGTTGTGTGAAGAAGGGAGGAGATGAAAGGAAGGGACACGTTAATGTAGGGTGTGGTGGTTTTTCATTTGTTTTGCCCCCCCCCCCCCCCCCCCCCGCTCCCCCCCCCCCCCCCCCCCCCCCTCCCCACACCCTGTTTTGCTTGATCCTGTTTAGTGTCGTATTTTAAGTATATGGAGAAATGCAAGTACATGTTCTCTGCACTCATAGGCACACGACACTCTGAAACATTCTTTTTCTTTCTTTCTTTCTTTCTTTCATTCATTCGTTCGTTCTTTCCTTCTTTCCCTACAAGCGCATAGAGACCGATTAGAGTTAGGTGCTATTTTAACTCACATCTTAAGAATTATTTGATGTATTTATTGTCTTTCTCCTTTTCTTTTTCTTTGATTTCCTGTTGTTTCTACTTCTCTTATTTTTCTCCCAAGCTGAACAGCCGATGATAATGGCTTCAACATGTGCACTGGGTAGATGCACGGGCGGAGTGGTGGTGGTGGTGAACGCCACCATGTCTTCATGGATCGACAACGAAAAAGCATGTTTCAGGGCATCGATCGTGTTTCCATTGACCTGACAAAGCCGCCCAGTCACTTGTACTTAAACTAACCCTTCCCCCTTGCATGTCTAAAGTTAATCGAGATGCACTGGCTGGAGTCGTGTACCATGGCTGTTTCTCCACAACTCCAGGCGAGCAAGGAACGAGATGAATTACTCAGCATTCAGTACGAAGCGGGAGCCCAGTTGTCAGCTGAATATGGTGTTCATCCGTAGATATGTAAACGCTTGACCATGGTTGATACACCACTCGCCCGCTATCATGCGTTTTATGCACTGGCAACGCAGCGGCAGCAACAAAGCTCTCTCTCTCTCTCTCTCTCTCTCTATATATATATATATATATATATGTGTGTGTGTGTGTGTGTGTGGTGTGTGTGTGTGTGTGTGCAACTATACGAGAATGCGTGCCACACAAAGACATTAAGCATGTCACGATCGGCGTGTGCATCAAAACTTGGGAGTTCCTGTCGTGACAGACATTTGTGGCTGTGCAGGTGGCAGACGTTTGTTCTAGCTTTGGGATTGCAACACTGACATTGACGGATGTGTGCCTTACATGGATGTGTTTTTTTTTTACTGGTGAACAGGTAAGTGAAAGTCAAGTCGAAGGAAGGACTTCCTAAAGGTATAACCTGTTCGTTCAGAGTATAGATAATAGTACGTGTGTGGGTGTGGGTGTATGTGTGTGTAAAATGGTGAGAAGACGAGGAAATGAGCGCAGAAGGAGATCTGGAGAAAATATTGATTAATTTGTTAATTTTGATTAATTCATTTGACTTTTTCAAGGAAAGTACACACAAAAAACTATTGGCTTAAATAGAGTGTGAAGAACATGAACTGGCGCCTTTTTTCTAGATGAAACTTCCAGGAGTCGAGATCTGGGGTACGGTTTGATCGGCGTCAACCCTGATTCCCCCCAGGTCTGTGTCCCCACAGGTCATGTTTCCACAGGTCAATGGCCACTGCTGATCCCAAGGCCACAACCTGTAAGTCATTTGATTGTGTTCTTTTCCCACGTCTGCCCATTAATTATTTTGACAGGCAGGTTTTTGACTGCTGCCTGTTGCTACTGACCAGTGCTGACGACTAGCTGTTCACTACAAAGAGTGTTCAGATTGCATTACTTTGTGATGGATATGCAGTGTTTACTTCTTGACATGATTTGAGTATTAGCTGACCACTAATGGTTACTGCTGACCATTACGGACCTCTGCTTGCAACCGCTGACCGCAACGCAAGTGTTCAGATTTCATTGTCTGTGCAATACTATAACGCCCTGGCACAAAAAATAAATAAATAAATAAATAAAGCAGCAGCTGACAAATGCTGACGATTACTGACGTCTATCCAAAACTGTTCTTATTGCATTTTGATTTACAGCATGTTGTTCTGCTGAATGCAACACGCGAAAAAAGCCACACGTGTGTGTGTGTGTGTGCGTGTGCGTGTGTGTGTGTGTACGTGCGCGCGCGCGTGTGTGTTTTCACTCACGAAAGATATTCCGACACTGGCTGGAACTGTATCATCTAGCTTTAGCGCACAACTTTAGGTGGCAGAATTAATCAAAACCCAAAATTTTGGTTTTTGAAACTTAAGGTCTGAGGTCAAGCTGCTGACCACCGACCTCTGCTAACCACTGACTACTGCTGACTACTAACCACCACTGCCCACCACTGGCCACTGAGTGCCACTGCCACTGCTGAGTATCACTGACCAAAATATACTGACTACTACTGATCACTGACCACTGACCACAACTGTACACTGCTGAGCACCACTGACCACGGCTGAACACTGCCCACTGCTGACCATTGAGTCACTGACCACTGCTGATCACTGACACCACTGACCACTATTGACAACGGTTGATCCCCGCTGACCACTGACAACTGCTGACAAGCACACAAAAATATCTGCATGATACGTGATTAAATATACATAGGCTTGGGGAAACATAGACCCGGGGCAATATGACTCGGGGCAATATAGACTCGGGGGGAACACAGACCTGGGGGAACATAGACCTGGGGGAACATTCACATGCTCCCCCTTGAGTGACCGGTGTGTTTTGCCCAGTGACAAATCAAAGTGTCCAGTTCTATTCTCTGCAGGTTCAAATCAATCAGGTTGACTGTGTTTTACGCTCACTGTATCTTAGTAAAGTTCACTGTCACTAAATAGTTCAGATGCGGCATGAACAGACGTTGTCGACTGAAGCCGAAGACAGAGAACATCCCAACAGTTGTTGACTTGCTGCCATCTTGCATGAGAGAGAGAGAGAGAGAGAGAGAGAGAGAGATTGTTTATCTCTTAAAAAAAATTAATATACAATTTTGAGACATCTTTGAACATATCAAAACCTGTTCCTGATAACTGGCCACACACACACACACACACACACACACACACATACACGTGCGCACATGTGTACACATATTCGAACACGTACGTGTACATTCCCGTAGCAATGCACACAAAGGTTATCTGCCAACGCGCATTCCGGCCGCTAGTAAATCGCAATAAGTGGATGACAACTGTCCCTTGATGTCATAGGTTAATGGAACAAATCAGCGGGTCATAAACTATGGAGGGTTTCCAGCGCGGCACTGATACGAGTTGGGAGGAAGATTGTAGAATGGTTAAGACGCTTATCTGTAAATGCAGTGTCTGTGAGGGTCTGGGTTCGATTCCCGCTTTCACATTTTCTACCAAGTTTGACTGAAAAATCAAACTGAGCGTTTAGTCATTCGGATGGGATGAAAAACCGAGGTCCCGTGTGCAGTAAACACTTGGCGCATTGAAAAAGAACCCATGACAACAATATCGAGTGTTGTTCTCCGGAAACATTGAAGTCGACGCTGATAGGTACACGAATATAAAAATCTATGCATCCACTCCAGGCTTGACTAGCGCATTGGGGTATGCTGCTGTCAGGCGTCTGTCTAGCAGACGTGGTGTGGCGTGGCGTGTATGGATTTATCCGAACGCAATGACGTCTCCTTGATAAACAAACTAACTGAAACTGATACGTCATGACCGATACGATCGATAGCTCTGGTCTACCTGCATCCCATTCACACAGTTTTGTCGAGGCGGTAGCGTGTTTAGCCCTCTGTTTGTGCGAAGAAGGGATTTTGTCACAGCGACAGATAAGATCGAGCCTGATAGTTTTTTTGTTTTTTTTACTTTTT
This sequence comes from Babylonia areolata, assembly GCF_041734735.1. Taxonomy (NCBI): domain Eukaryota; kingdom Metazoa; phylum Mollusca; class Gastropoda; order Neogastropoda; family Buccinidae; genus Babylonia; species Babylonia areolata. The sequence continues at coordinate 40,272,320 of NC_134876.1, read as the reverse complement.
TTCTTTCTAAATTCAGTTGCTTTGTAATCATTTCCAAGTGGCGTGTATTTGGAGAGTGTATATGAACGTGCATGTTTAATTTCATTTTAGTGTGTGTGTGTCTGTGTGCGTGAGCAACTTTGAAAACTTTTTGAAAACTGTTTTTATATAAACGAATTGAAATGTGTATGTGTGCGCGCGCGCGTGTGTGTGAAAGAGAGAGAGAAAAAGAGAGAGAGAATGCATTTCGTCTCAATGTAAATGGTCAACCATGTGCAATCATTAAAAACTGTCCATGATCAAGTAAGATGAATGAATCCAGCAAGCCACAAGCAATTAAAGCATTATATAAAGCTATACACACGTACACGTTGAAAACTAAAAGGTGATGGACCAATGAACCAATGTGATAAAATGCGAGGAAAAAAAAGAAAAGAAAAAAGAAGATAATGACATGTATACCCAAACCTCATTTGGAATCATCGTCGCCTGCATGTAACTGAGACTGACATGTAAACCAGGAAATTAATAAAATATCCAAGTAATGTTAACATCAGTATCAGTATCAGTAGCTGAAGGAGGCGTCACTGCGTTCGGACAAATCCATATACGCTACACCACATCTGCCAAGCAGATGACTGACCAGCAGCATAACCCAACGCGCTTAGTTAGGCCTTGAGAAAAAAGAAAAAAACGAAAACAAAGAAAAAGAAACAAATAATGAAGTAAAATGAATATTTAAATATGAAAAAAGATACCACTGCTACTACTACTACTACTACTAAATAAATAAATAAATGAAAATGAAATAAAAAGACGATAATGATGATAAATAAACAAATAAGCAAATAAAAGTTAAACACACACGCGCGCGCGCATGCATAACAGATATGTAACAAACATGCAGTTTCACAAATATGAAGGCACAAATACACATTAATGTGCACGAACCCGACACACACACAATCACACACACACACACTCACTCACCATCTCCCGAATTACCCTGCACCACCACCACCCCTCACCCGCCCCCCATCCCTCACACTCTCATTCCTAGGCTATGTGTCGCAGCTTCCACGGCACACACACACACACACACACACTCATTCATACAAGCACACACACATACGCCCATACCCCCCTCACACACATACACAAACAAATGCACACCCGCACGTTCCAATATTCCATTGCTCCCACAATACAGACAAGCATGCACACACACACACACACACACACACACACACACACACATACACACACGTGCACAGAGATCTCCTGATATGTGTACACTTACTCACACGCGCACACACACACACCTACAGGCTGCCACTGATCGGCCGCAAGAGGGGTGGGAAAAGATCTCTGGTGCCAGGAACATGGCATCTAGCGTGTTGCTCAGTCTATTGTATTTGAAAAAGCCCAGAGAGAATGTTCCGTTCTGATGAAATTTGCGCAATGTTGTTTTGGAAATGATGTCAATATTTGTTAACATCACAGAGACAGAAGTAGTGAAATTTTATCACAAACTCATTTAAAAGAAAGAAAAAAAAGTAACCATTCGAAAATCATACTGTTTCAAAAAGTTGACTTTCCATTCCTTGGATTCGTCAATTCTTGAAGTCAGTTTTGTTGTTGTTGTTGGTTTTTTGTTTGTTTGTTGTTGTTTTCTGCCCATGGGATTGACTTATCCAGAGACAACTGTACTCACATGCACACACGTACACTACACACACACACACACACACATACACACAAGTCCACACAAACAAACACACAACTTTAACAGTGACCCAGACTTGCCACATGGGGTTCCCATGAAACGTAATGAAACCTGACAAAACGTTTTTTTGTTGTTTGCTTGTTACGAACGTCTCTTTGTGCATGCAAGGGCATCAATTATTAGACATAAAAAGTGTCAGTGTATCAATTCTGTCCACTCACGTGGTGGACAATAGTGAGAAAGGGGGACTTGGAGAGTGGGGATGGACAGACAGCCAGTAACAGTGGGATAAACATTTTTTTTAACTTTAAAAAAAAGGTGAACCTGTGTCAACCATTAAATTTAAATCATTGCATGAGCTCTATAACTGTAACTGTATAATGTCAAATTGTGATCCACTCTCATTTCATTACTGGTTAAGCACACTCATTATATATTTATGATGTGAAGCAGGTTTTGGGCATAATCACTCATTTTTTATGGTGGAGACTACGTTTCAGGCATCATCACTCATTTTACATGATCTGGAGTATATTTATTTATTTTTTTGTTTTTAAGGTATTATCACTCCTTATTCATGATGTGGAGTGGGATATAGGCATTATGACTCATTATTTTCAATGTCACTCATTATTTTTTGTACATAACCAGTTCTCTTGTTCTTCAAACCAACTTGTTTCACAGGACTGACGAGCGAGTTTATAAGTGTATGGATTCAAAATGAACAATGCTAAGCATATGTAATTGAAATGATATATATCCTTTGAGTTACAACTAAAAGCAACAGATTTATATTTTGATCTGGGGCTGTTTGATATTCAGGCTTCCTGTGGGCACTCGCTTTGGCCATGTGAAAGGTAAATACTTGATTTGACAACAGTGATGAATTCAGTTTGTAAGAGAAAAACAAACAAACAAACAAACATACATACAAACAACAACAAACCCAACAAGAACCAGTATCTTACACACATGAACAAAAATCCACACAGAAAGATCCATTCAGCAAATATATCAAAATATATTATTCAAAATGCAGCCGTTAAGCAAAATCAAAGAAAGCTTGAGAACCAAAAATTTTTTTTTTTTTAATTCACATTATTTGGTTTTCCGATTTCTGAGGGGCAAATAAGAAAAAAAAACAGAAAAGAAACAAAACAAGACAATGTCAAAAACAGAAATTTAAACACAATTTGACATCAGTACTGATTTAACAAAAATTTACATCAGAGTTGTCATCAAATCGTCGAATATGTTAAAAACATACAGTTCGATAAAAGCTTTGATTTTACAATGTAAGAACTGTATTTCAGTTACAAAATAAATGTAACAATTGTATTTCAATTCCAAAGTAATCACTCTTTTGAACATTGTACATACAAAATTAAAATCAAAGTCCAATCAGCTGATTTAAAAAAGAAATCTAACATATCCAAGGCTTGTTTGGATGCTTGAAGGATAAAGAAAGCTGTTTTAAGACTAGATCTTTTTCAAACAAAAACAAAACAAAACAAATACTGCAATGTTTCATGAGACAAAGACAAGTTGCCCAAGAGTAACAAAACCTGTTTGTTGTGTAGTGTTTTTCTCTCTCTTTGTCTCATTTATATATATAAGATTTTTCCAAAACTTTGTGCTAAATCAAAGTGTAAACAATGCATACACATTATTAAAATGGTGACAGTTAACAAAACTATGTGTGTGTGTCTGTGTTTAAGCACTAAGCGTGCATTTGTGAGAGGGTGCTGATTGTGTTTGTGTGTGTGTGTGTGTGTGTGTGTGTGTCTCTGTGTGTGTGTGTCTGTGTGTGTGTGTGTGTGTGTGTTGTAGATGCAGACCTGTTTTACCCCAAACTGAGGGTCCCTGAATGTTTCCATGTAAATTTTTGCACCTTCAAGCTGTGGCACTGGATTCATGAGCAAAATATGACAAACACAAGTAAAAATGCACCAGCATTTTTGGGGTAGGATATCTCTTACACATTTCCAGACTGAATAAAAGAGGGAAAAGAGCATCCAATTACCATTTCCAATGATTTTACACACTCAAACGCACACACACACACACACGCACACACCCCTTGGGGAAGATAGGTATGGTATTGCAGTATTCATGGGATTAGCTGCACTTCCTGGTTGTCACTACCATCCGCTGCAAATGTAACAGGGACCCCTCAGCAATCAGGCTTTCATAACAGATGAATATCACTGGCTGGCAATAAAAAAAATATATATAAAAATCCAAAATACATCCCCAAACGAAGTCAGTATTTCTTACAGCTCTTAAAGCATAGATATGTATCAGAGGAATACGGATTTGCAGCAGATGGAAGTCTGTTTATGGTTTATCACAAACAAATTGAAGAAGCTGGATTTTGTGTAGTTCTTTGGTTGAGATATAATGATTAAAATATTCAACAGTAATAATCTTATTACAACTGTAATCTCAATTGTTCTGTTGTTCTTTCCTCAAACATTGTATTGCATTTTATTGAAATTATCAAAGACAATGAGAATGATGCAGTAAACAGCAAATTTCAGAGCTGACAAATGTTGTATTTTATGCAGTTTTGAGTTGACAAATGTTATATATTATGCAGTAATGTATACCCTGAAGTACCATTACTGACAGCAAAATGATGCATTCAATGAGTTACAAATGTCAACATGGTGTGTAAGGCTGCGAGAATAAGTAAGGAGAATATGACATATATAAACATATATAACCCTTTATACTGATACTGAATAATACTTTGCTCATTGATGTATTTGTTCATGTTTTCCATTTGAATTTCTTTTTAAACATGCTGAAACAATGGTACCTTTGCAATGGTAAAGGGGGACAAATCACTGGTTCCAAGCAATCCCAAAAATCAGTGGTTTCACTCCTGCCACAGCTGAATTTCTGTGCAATCTCAAAGCTGGAGCAGACTTACTGGGCTAGTTTTGTGTAGGATTTATCAACAGAAAGAGGTATGTTCCATTTACCAAAGAGCTCTGGATGATGAGGCTGCTTTTCCTCTTGATTTTTCCTATCTTTAACAACTAGATTTAGAAATATATTTTTGCTTTTTGGTCTGGCATTGTTACCTGATGTTCACATCTCTTTGGTATATCTTTTTTGTGCTTTCAGCAAGTTAAGAAGTCTTGTGTTCTTTGGTCTGGTATTGTTACTTGATTTTGGCAATTAAAAAGATTTACAATACCAGAAATCACAAAAGCCCTTTGGCTGATGACTTTCACCAGCTCAGAAAAATGGCAACTTCAGAAGAAAAAAATTCTGCTTCAAAGCGATCACAAGTTACACCAATACACTGCAGCAGATAATGCTTACTTAAACATGCCACTGCAGTGACCAATCTTAGTGTGCCAGTCACTGACAAAGCAGAGAGACCACAAGAAGAGAGGCAGCACCGCCAGTGTTACTGTCATCAGCAGCAGCGCCGTCATCAGGCTGCGGTTGGAAGCAGGTGCACTGGGCCTGGAAAGTAAGATGTTCCTTGAAATACACTAGTACCATTAATAATGAACATGATTACAGGATTTAGATTTTTAAACCTTTTTTTTTAACATACTTTTCGCTACTGTCTTATACACACATGCACACACATGTTCATGCACATGCACACACATATAATGTACACATTATATTCACAAATATGTATGTTTACCTATACATTATATATATCATTATGTTACGTTCACAAAATCAACCATCTGTTTTGCTTCATCTTTAATGTGTGCATACATGGCTCTCTGTCTCTCTCTCTCTCTCACTCTCTCTCAGGGCAATGAAGACATGCAAAATCACCAATAAGCTTCATTCCTGTATCTCCACAACTCGTAAACAAAAAAGTTCCATTTACTTAGTCAGTCAGTCAGTCTCTCTCTCTATCTCTCTCTCACACACACACATAGACATACTGATAGCTTGTAAACACATTTTATATTTATTACAAAAACAAAACAAAAAAACCCAGTCAAGCAGGTTACATCCACATAACAACTTTCTTTTCTGACACTTTCACTGTGAGCTATAATCCAAATTTTAAGTCTGACAATGAGTCAAAAATATAGTATGTTTGTGGGATATAGTCTAAACCTGCTAAGCTCATGACGGCAGTCAATATCAATGACAACGTTGCATGAACTGGAGACCATTCAGTGGCACATTAAGTACTTTGAATACTTCAAAAACCAATAAAATTCAACTAGTGAGTTTGTATATCCTGTATTAGTGAGAGAGAGAGAGAGAGAGAGAGAGGAGAGAGAGAGACAGTGAGAGACATAGAGAAACTAGAACTCAAATGTTTTAATAATAATAATAATTCTTAAAAATCAAAAAAAGAGAGAGGGAAAGAGTGAGAGAGAAAGTGTGTGTTTGTAAGCAAAAGTACATATTAATTTTGTACTTACAAGACAGTGTGTGTGTGTGTGTGTGTGTGTGTGTGCGCGCGCGCATGCATGCGTGTGTGTGTGAGTGTGTCTGAGTGTGTGTGTCTGTGAATGTGTAATGTGCAATTATGTGGATATGTGCACTCACAACACAGAAGATAATAACACAAGAATAGGGACAAAGAGAATAATCAAAAGTTTTGAGAGGAGTCAACTTTGTCACATCATTACCTTCCCACATTGGTGAAACTGCTGATTCCCAGCCATGTCAGAATAATGAACAGTCCACCCATCTCCCTGAATGCATGTCAATAAAAACATATTACAGAAACAAGTACTACACTGTAGTTTTATTTATGTATTTATTTTCAAATTCATTATTTATCAATAAAATGTGTTTTGTTGTCACTGTATAATGGCCAACATCATCAAAGTAGGAGAAAGGTTGGATCAATCTCTCACTCTCTCTGGCTTTCTCTTTCTCCCATGCACACACACACACACACACACACACACACACACACACACACACACACACACACACATTATGCAAAAACACTCAGAGTCACACAATATATCATACACACATGTAACTTATCATCAGTAATGGCAATCAATAGTTTAATGAAAGTGCATCCTAACACACACACACACACAACACACACACACACACAACACACACACACACAAAAAAAACCAACAAAAAACAAGTGACTATGCACATACATTCACTCTCAACTCTTTTTTATTCTTGTACAAGAAGTATTTGTGAACAAAAGGCACAGACATATGTATCTATGTATCAAAAACAATGAAATACAAAGTACAATGCAGGTCTGACAAAATACAACTCGTGCTAAATATGATCTCACCTGCCCTCTTCATGTTCCAAAGGATTTTTCACCTGCCCAGCCAGGGCTTCTGCAAGAAGCGCCCCTTGGTATATGGCATAGGCCAGGCACAGGGTGAAATGGATGATGCACAGCCAGTTCCACACCTTCCTCTCTGGAGGAAAAAAAAAACCAAGAAGAATAAAATACACTGTCAATACTAGACTGGACTAAACAGGTTGACACTGACCACATACAATGTTTTGTACAAATGAAAATAGACATTAATCAGCCTGTTTCTGGATCCTCACATACTGGAAACAGGAATCTTTAGTTTTATAAAATGGTGATGTGAAATCAGTGAATACCAGGACAATGATGGTTCTGCATTGTGTTCTTTTTCACTGCATTTACGCATGACATGGTCATTGAAGTTGAAAACCATTTTGAAGAAATTTCTCCTTTGAAGAAGTCAAATGTCTAAATTGTCTTCTTACTCTCAAGGCCTGACTATGCGCGCTGGGTTACACTGCTGGTCAGGCATCTGCTTGGCAGATGTAGTGTAGCATATATGGATTTGTTCGAACGCAGTGACACCTCCTTGAGCTACTGATACTGATACAGGAAAAAGGTAGGACATGTGTTATGTGTATACTGCAGCATAAGTCTTCACTGTCCCATCTGTCTGCCTGCAATGCATTACTCAAATGCAGATTTACATAAACAAATACATAAACAAGTACATGCTCTGTACATATGCATAAACCACAAAGAAAGGGAACTAGCTTCTTCTGTATTTCTGTATATGTCCACACATATTCTGCAGGAAAAATCATATATTTTCTGCGTTTTTTTCACATCAGTTAGGCATGGAAGCCTGCAGAAGGTGTAAACTCCCCAGGGTTGAACAGGTTAATCGAGGGAAAAAGTTGGGACAGTACCCATGTGTTTATGCACACACAAACAACAGCTCAGGTTCTGGAGCTATATCATTTCCTGGTGTAATCAAAGTAAGAGCACAAACATTTACTTAATCATGAAAAACTAATGAAATAATACTGTGGAAATTCAGTACACTAATAAAGAGAATATCATTTCATATGTCACATTAGTCATTACACGTTACTCTGACAAAAAGAAAATGTTTTATTTCTGGGATTATATTGCTCACATTGACAAAAAGAATATTCTTATTTCATATATGACATTAGACATAACTTTGAGAAAAAAGTATTATTTAATTGCAAGACATTTCTCACACTGACAATGAAAATGTTATCTAACTTTAACCAGCAGAGTGCCTATAAGACGTCAGTTGACATCCTACAAAAAAGGGTGCCAAAATGTCTATAAGAAATCCACTGACGTCCAGCATATGTTCCGATTTTTCCTTCATTGGAGTTTGGTCAATTCACATAAACAGACTCTAAATGGTTAGTTTGATGTTTCTGGATGATAAAAATGCTACTTAAATGAACATACATCGGGTAGAAGACCCCTTTCTACTCAATAATAATGTGTTAATTGACCTCATGATACACGCATGGAAAAGGGGGTTGCATCATGTGCAAAAAAGGCACTGAAAACTGTCCAGTAAAGCAAATAGTCATAGTCAGCAGATTTACACAATTCTGAAAGCTCTGCTTGTGATTATGGACAGCTTTCATGATTGAGAGGGATCTCTCTTGTCTGATGATTGGTTTGAAAACGAAGGTGACTGACAATGACAGTGATGAAACTGACAGCCCATTTGATGGCAGTTCAGTCCGTCTATCCAATCAGAGCGTTTTTAAACAAGTGGCTATGACTGACAGAATAGGTGCAGCGAGCGTTGGAACAAGGGGAGGAGAGGGAGAGGAGTAATGAAAGACGATAGGTCGAATGCCTGCCAAAGTTCATTTAGGGTGCGTGGCTATTGGGGACAAGTGCACTCTAATTTCAATGCAGACTGTAAAAAATCAACGGCCAATGCTCCATGATTTTCACGAAACACAGGGTGGAACTTGCACTGGACGTGAAACATGTGCTTTTTGTTTTTAACACAATTTTTTTTTCTTTTTTTTTTTTTTTTGCTGAATCAGATGGTTGACTTGTTTGAAGAGGTGGCAAGCCGGATGCACAGCAGATACTTTAACCAGCCCACGTGCAACTTGAAAGGAGTGAATGTCATCAAAGAACTTCACCCTCTCACTTGCAAACACTTTTAGCTGTCAAAATGCTTGCCAGCTCAGTTTCTGTGACCATGATTGACCTTTTACATTGACTATACCCACCTTTGTCATTGTTGGGACAGTGATTTACTTAATGTCTGCACAAGCTGTGATTTACTTTTATAAACTTACAGCCTGTTCTAATTTCTTCTACAGGTATAATCTGATAATGAGCATCCTATTTCTAGCTGTATTTTGTTCCCTTTCTTTATGGATGTCATTATGTAAAGGTGGAAATAGACTTTTTTGTTGCACAAAAAAATTATGATCTTGACTTTACATGCCTGAACAGGTATCTACAATCAACCTAATTGAGAAAAAAGCCCAGAAGCAGAATCTACACATCCTTCACAAAAATGTTTAATTCTTACTGTATCGCCCATAGCTTTTGTGCTAGAATTTTTTTGTGATTAATTATCCCCGAATCCTCAGAATTCCTTGGCAAGGGGAGAGTACTTTTTTTTAAACAAAATTCTATGTCACTGAACTGGTTAATAAAAAATATTTTTAAAAACCATTACACACCCATGAAGGAGGGATATGCTGCAACCACCAGACAAAGCACAGAAGGAATCGCATAGACTGGCTGAAAAAGAAACAATCTTTGTATAAAAAGACCAATAAAAAAAAACACAAAAAAACACATTCATATGTGGTCACATCTATGAGTTTATGGTCTTTGAAAGACTTTACCTTTTCAATCCAAGTTTGCAACAACAAAAGAATATGAACACACTGCATTTCCCATCAATGAGTATGTGAAACAAGGATGACACCATTGTTATACATTCTCTGGTGATGACTTATATGCATTTATACTAACTCACATTATTGACAATCAGTTACAGACAGCACCTGGAAAAGAGAGAGAGAGAGAGAGAGAGAGAGAAATAAACCACCGCTGCTCATGTCCACTTTTACACTTAATTCTTTGCAAACAGCAAAGCCTTACAGAATGAACTGACCTTGAGATTATGTGGAATGTCTAAAACTGAACAAAATTAAGAGGAAAAATGGAATATTTCTTGACATTGCCACATAAAAGAAGGTGAAAACAGAAAAACTGGCAACGTCCTGCAAAATCTCTTGCAAATATTCTTACCAACTATCAATTCCAGTTTTTGCATTCTAAATCACTGGGCACAGCATAATATGGGTTATATGACCACACACACACACACACACACACACACACACACACACATGCACGCACACACACACACACACACACAGACACGTGCGTGTGCACGCACGCACACACACACACACACACACACAAAATGAATTGCTGGTTCCCTTTTACACAGTTAGATTGGAGTGTTTCTGTAGTATGTCTTCGACAACAGCATTATTGTATTGATTCTCTTTCAGTTTGTTAACTGATGCTATGATTTAGTATTTTACAGAATGCTGATTGCCTTGTTCTAATCAACTGATGTTGACTTTGTCAGCAAATGCATCAACAATTTCTCTTTTAGTTTTAGAGATAACAAATATACTTATATCTTTTGTCTGTGTCGCGAGATGGATTACATTTATTTAACCTTTCAAGTTCCTGATTCCTTCTGTGTGGGAAGGTAGGTCCCGTCCCAGGAGGGTCGGGGCGCAACAATGGTGGAGATGCAGGGTATTTGATTTTCATTTCGCTCAGGAACTTTGGGGTTTGTGTTGTGCAGAGGTTAAGGTTTTGTTGTTGTTTTTTTTCCCATACATTACGTATATATATATCTCAATTGTTTTCAAATGGTGTTAATTTCAAATCTGATAATTGGATTGTAGACCAAAGTGGTTGTCTTGACTCAAGATTGATTTTCCTTTTGTTTTCTTAGACTTTTTGGGATGTTTACATGGCAATGGCGAGTAAACAGGGTGATGTAGAACCTGGGGATCTGGCTCAAGAGCAGTTAGGTCCCAGAACCCCATTGCAGGAAACACCTCTCAGCAGGTATGGGAAGGGTTCAGCTGGGAGGGGTAGATCAAGAGGCATTAGTCAGGTGGTTGATTCTGTAAGACCTGGTGAGAAAGTGGAGCGAGAGATCAAGACTGATCCCAGCTCACATTTCAGTCCAGCTTCAGCTCCAGCCACTGACATGTCCGCAGTGTTGATTCATTTCCTACAGGCTCAGCAGGATAGAGAAGAAATGAGACTAAAGATGCATGAAGAGAAAGAAGAAATGAGACTGAAAATGCAAGAAGAGAAAGAAGAAATGAGACTGTGGATGCAGGAAGAGAGAGAAGAAAAGTGCTGGAAACTGCTTTTAGACCGAGAGGATGAAAGAAGGAAAGCTGACATAGTACATCAGGAGAGATGGATCGAGGCTGAAGAGGCTCAAAGGAAGCATGAAGATGAGGAACGGCTGAGAAGGGAAAGGAGAATTGAGGGTCTGAAACTGAATCCCTTAGAGGATAGAGATAACGTGGACGACTACCTAAACCAGTTCGAGAGGATAGCTGAGCTACAGGGGTGGGAAAAGGAAACGTGGTCAAGTCACCTGCTGCCTTACCTTACGGGTATTGCAAGATCCCTCTACTTTGCCCTCCGTCCTGAAGAACAGAATAACTATGATAGTCTTCGTGCTGCACTGATGAAAAGGTTTAACCTTACAGCAGAGGGCTATCGTCGGAAGTTTAGAGAGGCTCGTAAAGAAGCAGGCGAAACTTTCGAACAATTTATTGCAAGACTGGACGGTTATTTCCAGAAATGGGCCAGCTTATCCAATAAGGACGTAAACAAGGTTGAGGATTTGAGAGACCTTATCATAGCTGAGCAATTCATGGAGACCCTGTCCACTGATTTAGCCATCAGGGTCAGAGAGCGACAACCAGCCAACGTCCAGGAAGCGGCTCGAGCTGCTAACGTCGTCGTTGAGGCCAAGAAGTCCACCCGGAAGGTTCAGATGTCTGGCATTTCCAGCAGCTCAAGTAAAGGTCAGGGAAATGACAAAGTTAAGGACTCCAAATCAGTGGGTTTAGAATCAGATTCCCTCAGGGTTGCTAGGGAGAAGGGTTTATGCTTCAAATGTAAAAAGCCAGGTCACATGAAAAAAGACTGCAAAATGGCGGCTACGGTGTTAAGCTCGCCACGAAAACAGGTACAAAAGGTTCCTGCACTTTGCAAAAGGTGTAGTACAAAGGTTTTCCACCCTCGTTGTATGGTACGTTTGAACAGGAGGGAGGTGGAAGCACTGAGAGATACCGGAGCCGATTCTCTGATAGTGGATAGTGCGTTGGTTTCTCCTACAATGGTTACTGGTAAAAAGAAGTGCATCACACTGGCATCAACAGGACACCAAGAGCTTTGTGACACTGCCCATGTTATGCTGGAGTCGCCTTTCTTTACCGGCAAAGCCTTAGCTTTGGTAATGGAAAACTCTTTGGTTCCTGTCATCATTGGGAATCAGGTGGAGCTTGAGCCCGGCAGAGAGTGTCGAGTCCCAGTGTACAGTGTTGATCCTGAAGTAGGAGCCGTTGAAACCAGGGCCATGGCACACAAAAAACAAACCCCTGAAAAACCTTTGCCTGCATCGAGGCCACTGATCGGACAGATTGGGCCCGAGCAAGTTTTCCAGATGCAACAAGATGATGACACATTGAAGAGGGTGCGCGAGAATGCAGAGTCTGGGCAACAGTTCAAGGTTAGGAGTTGCACTGTACACTTCGAGAAGAGGAAGAAGCTTCTGTACCGTGCTTACTCTGGACCCACAGGGTCGTACAGCCAGCATGATGGTTCATTAGTATATAAGATGCATGTTCTTCGATTTTGTATCTGTATCTGAGCTGTGTTTTAAATGCATTGAGTTGTGGTGGTTGTTTATTGAATTTGCATTTGTACAGAAAGTTTTTGGCAAGTAAAATAATAAAATCTAAAATGTCATCTGTAGCAAATGTGTGTGAGTTTCCAAATAAAACTAATTCTTCACATAATTGGGCATTGTATACATTATTGCATTTGTTATTAATATCAGTTTGGAAAGCAGTCCAAAATCTCTGCACAATCTCACATCTCAAAAAAAGGTGTTCAATGGTTTCTGGATGTGATCCACAGAAGCTACATTTATCATTATGAGAAATATTCATCTGTTTCAATGATTTGTTTGTTGCAATAATCCTATGAACTAATCTTATTTGAAACCATTTTAAGTTAACATCACTTATTTTGTGTATTTTGTGAAATGTCTGTTTCCAATTAATGTTCAGTTGCAACAAATCGTTCCATTTCTTACAGCATTTAGGGGTCGTATTGTTTTTAACTAGAGTATCATAATAAACTTTTGTTCCTTTTTTCACTGAATATATCATTTGTAATGATTTTCTCATCTGCAAAGCAGTGTTATTATCAATTTTAATGTTTAGGTTTTTTATATAATTTCTAACTGACCTTATGCAACCATTTAAAGTAAGGAAATTTGTTATATTTCCATGCTTTTGACTAAAATCTTCATAGGAATGGAAACTACTGTCCCCGTGCACTAGATGAGAAATATTCCAGACCCCCTTTTCCATCCAATTTCTGTATGATAAAATCTTACTTCCAATTTTAATATTTTGGTTCAGAAAGATTGGTTCTGCTAAAACTTCTTTACTACTTAATAGTGGGACCTTCTGACAAAATTCTTTGTAGGCTTGGAAAACATGAATCCAGAACTTATTCTTATCATTAGGTGTTGGTAGACAGGGTCCATATCTATCAATATCTTTGATAACTGGATTGCTTTCTTTTATTATTATTGTCCATTTATGGTTTGAAAACTTTAATTTATGTATCCAGCTCAGTTTAAGACCTTTAATAAATTGTTTGATGTCAAACATTCCTAATCCTCCTAATATTGTACTTTTAATTACTGTTTTTCTACTTATTCGATCCTGTTTTTTGTTCCAAATGAACTTGAAACATGCCTTCTGCAGCTCATCAATATATTCATCAGGTGGATTTGGTAGAAACATCCATAACTGGGTTATTTTTGATAAAATCAGTGACTTGAGAACAGCTATCCTTCCTGAAGGGGTAATTGGTCTTTTTATCCATATTCTAAATAACATTCTAATTTCAGACATTTTGTCTTGATAGTTTAATTCCTCACATTCTTCTAAATCAACAGTAAACCACACTCCTAAGATTTTAAATTTTGGTGGGTTCCATACCATTTTTAAATGAGGTAGATATCTAATTTGACATTGTTTTCTGCTACCCAGCCATATTGCTTGAGTTTTACCTGCATTCATATATAATCCTGAAAAACTACTAAACGAGTCGGTTGTCCTTATGATCTCCTCAAACGATATTCTATCTCCTTTGGTCATCAGTTGGGTGTCATCTGCAAACTTTGCAATTTTATGATCTGTATTGTTAATATTAATACCTTTAATCAGTTTATTTTCTCTTATCATTATGCCAAGGATTTCAACACATAAAAGAAATAAGTAGGGTGAAATGGGATCACCTTGACGACATCCTCTCTCTACTGGAAACCAAGAAGACGCCGTTCCGTTTACTACTACTGCTGATTTAATATTTTGATAAAAAGTACTTATCCATCTACAGAAGACTGGACCAAATCCAAATGCTTTTAACACTTTCATCATGAAAGTGAAGTCAACAGTATCAAACGCTTTTTCAAAATCTATACAAATCAATAACCCAGGCAACTGCTTTGAATTTAAATAATGAATCATATCATATATTAATCTAATATTGTCACCAATAAATCTGTTAGACATAAATCCTGTTTGGTCATCACTAATTAAAGAGGACAGCACAGACTTAACTCTATTTGCTAAGCAAGAAGATCCAATTTCATAAACAACATTTAATAAAGATATCGGTCTCCAGTTCTTAATAAATTCTCTTGGTTTGTCACCCTTTGGTATACAAATTATTATGCCTTCTTTCTGTGTTTGTGACAGTTCACCTTTCTTCAAACCTTCATTTAGTGACCTGACAATTAAGTATCCAAGATCCTTCCAAAAGAATTTAAAAAATTCGGCAGAAAAGCCGTCAGTACCTGGACTCTTATTGTTCTGCATGCGTTTAAGTGCCTGGGTAGCTTCTTCATCAGTAATTTCACCCTCAAGGTTTTCTATTTCTATATTACTAAGTTTAGGCATTTCCTTAACAATATCTGCTATTTCACATGTTTGAATAAGTCTCTTTTTATATAAATGTTTATAGAAATCGTGGACCTCCTTCAATATTACATTATGTTCATGGATTTCTTCTCCTTTGTCTGTAACTAATTTCTTCATACTCTTATTTACAAAGTGCCTTTTTTCAAGATTACAAAAGTATTTTGATACTTTTTCTCCTTCTGCTATCCATCTGGCCCTTGAACACATGAGTACTCCTTCCATCTTCTTTTTTCTAATATCTACAAGCTTTAACTTATTCTCTTCTATTCTATCATTTTCTTGACATGTTCTGACATTCCTGCTTTCTAAGTTCTGTATTTCTATTTCTAACTGTTGTTCTTCCTCCTCTGTTTTACGTTTTTTCATTGTGGCATATGAGATTGTTTTTGATCTAATCTTTATTAATAGAACATCTAACAATAATTGGTCTGATATTACACACTGTATTTCGGACATTGGAATGTTTCTTAATTCTTCATAATTGTATACTGGAACTGCATATTCTCTAATAACTTGTTTGATTTCTTCTTTAATTTCATTTATATAATCTATATCTTTCAGTAAAGAATTGTTGAATTTCCAAAAAGATTTTCGTTTAATTTTTTCACCAAATGAAAGTTTAAGAACTATCATTGAATGGTCTGTCCTATAGCCATATTGGATGTCTGCTTCATGCACATACTGTATCAAACATTCAGATATAAGGAAGAAGTCCAAACGGCTCTGTTGAAAAGGGGATGGTCTACGCCATGTAAAACATGTACTATCAGGGTTTAAGTCTCGCCAAACATCATACATATCTAAGTTTGTCATAATATCTTCTACTTTGTCTCTAGCTTTAGGGTTATTTATGTGTTTATAATCAGAATAATCTTTATGTGGGTCAAGAACTAGATTCCAGTCACCTCCAATAATCAGGTTTGGGTATCCAAACTGTGTAATATTTTTTTCCAGTTCATCATAAAATTCTGGGGAATCTTTGTTTGGGCCATAAATGTTTACAATTAAGAAATCCTTTTCTACTGTTGTAAAGGAAATAATTATACAGTTTCCATTAGGATCCTTGTACACCTTTTTAATTTTAAATTCAAAATTGTTATTGAACATAACAGCAACACCTCTGGATTGTGAATTATGAGATGCAAAGTGACAAGTGTAACCCCATTCAGATCTAACATACGATTCAATATTTTGGTCGAAATGTGTATCTTGAAGGAGATAAATGGAGTGTTTCTTTTGTCTAAGAAAGTGAAAAACATCTCTCTTCTTTTTAACGTTACCCAGTCCTTGACAGTTCATGGAAACAATGCTTATATTTTCCATTTTATTTTACCATTATTGTGGCTATTATATCAAGTAATTAATGGCTTATACTATATTTTCTAGTGGAGTCTAAAGGGCATCCACTCATTCTATTTGCATGGTACATAGTACAACTGAGCAAAGGCTTTCAAATAAAGAAAAATACACTGCTTTATAAGTACCCATCACTGAGTGACAATCATTTATATCATCCATGACGGGACAAATTAAAATAAAAACAAAGTACATCAAAAGAAAAGCACACATTTAGACAAACAGGTAAGTCTTGGTCAAGTGAGTGGGCTCTTGCGGCGAGGCGACGTGCATCACTGGAAAAAAACAAAAAAAAACAAAAAAAAACCCCAACAACCTGTGTTTGTGTCCTGTTTGTGTTAACATAACGTGTGCGCAGTTGGGAGCATGTTACACGCACATGCTCATGATGCATGCATGTGGGGGGGAGCCTATTTTTGTGTCATGTTTGTATTAACATAGCGTGTGCATAAGTGGGAGTATGTCGCACGCACGTGCTCATGATGCATGCATGTGGGAAAAACAACAAAAAAACTAAACAAAAAAAAAAACACCCTACAAAATGACCATATGCATGGCAATATTATCTGCACAATCCATTGAAGTCATACCCTGCACAATCGCCACAACATACACCCCCACGCATATACGTCCATTGGGAAAGTTTAAACTTCACACACTGACGCACCGCGGAATATACGGCACAGTTCTCTCCAGCACAAGGAGTCGGCAATTTTTTGTCCACCACGAGAGAGTAGGGAACATAGGGTCGGGGTGCGCGGGAGGAGTAATGGCAAGGAGGGGAAGGGGGAAACGACAGTCAACGATGGAGGGTACGGTAGTAGCGGGACACACCAAGGCTACAATAAGCAACAGCGAGCACAGCAGTACACAGAGCTGGAGAAACCACATGCGAGCACGCACACAAATCTTATGAGGAGAGGTGGGCTGTAAATTTAACCTCTCTCTGTTGTGTGCGGAAATAATGTATTAATACATGTTTAGAATGAAAAAAGTGTATGTAATGAATAAACGTTGTAGTGTACAGTGTTGATCCTGAAGTAGGAGCCGTTGAAACCAGGGCCATGGCACACAAAAAACAAACCCCTGAAAAACCTTTGCCTGCATCGAGGCCACTGATCGGACAGATTGGGCCCGAGCAAGTTTTCCAGATGCAACAAGATGATGACACACTGAAGAGGGTGCACGAGAATGCAGAGTCTGGGCAACAGTTCAAGGTTAGGAGCTGCACTGTACACTTCGAGAAGAGGAAGAAGCTTCTGTACCGTGTTTACTCTGGACCCACAGGGTCGTACAGCCAGCTGGTTGTTCCCAAGTTCCTGCGAGATGAAGTCATGCACCTTGCCCACGATTCCGCTATGGCCAAAGAACAACTTCTCGAGGACTCATAAAGAAGGCCCCCCTGGAAAAGATGCCTCTACTGGATGAACCCTTTCGACGCGTGGCTGTGGATTTGGTGGGCCCTATCACACCAGCTTCAGAAAGAGGTTATCGGTACATCCTGGTAATGGTAGACTATGCAACGAGATACCCAGAAGCAGTTCCACTGAAAAGTATCGAGACGGAGACAGTCGCAGAAGCACTGTTTGACATGTGGTCAAGACTTGGGATACCTGCAGAAGTATTGTCAGACCAAGGCACACAATTCGTCAGCAACGTCATGAAAGAGGTCCAACGCCTCTTGTCTGTCCAGGGCATTTCAACTACTCCTTACCATGCCCAGTGTAACGGGTTGGTCGAAAGATTTAACGCCACCCTCAAAAGCATGTTGAAAAGGCTATGCCTCGAGAAACCGAAGACATGGGATCGTTACCTCCCTGCCATTTTGTTTGCATACAGAGAGGTGCCTCAAGAATCTACGGGATTTGCTCCCTTTGAACTTCTTTATGGGAGAACAGTACGGGGCCCCATGCACGTCTTACGACAACTGTGGACCAAGGAAGTGGAAGACGAAGAAGAAAAGACTGCATCGCAATATGTGGTGGACCTCCAAAACAAGATTGAAGAGACATGTGAGATTGCTAGGCAGAGTCTGGCAGAGGCAGCCCAAGTACACAAAAAGGCATTCGACAAGAAGGCCGTACAGAGAAGTCTGAAAATTGGTGACAAAGTTCTTCTGTTACTCCCAGAGAAAAAGAACAAACTCCAAATGTCTTGGAAGGATCCGTATCTGGTCATTGGGAAGAAAGGCCTGAATGACTATATTGTCAAGGTAAAGGAGAGAGAGAAGTTATTCCACATCAATCTTCTCAAGAAATACACTGACAGGACCGAGGAAAACAGGAAAGCAGCCACTGTCGTGGTGGAAGAAGAGCCTGAAGAAGTTGGATACATGTCTTCAGAGATCCCATTGCTTCCATTACAAGCTGAGGAGGGACCAGAGGACGTCAACCTGGATCCACAAAACGCGGACATGCACCAAGAGCTTCGGGAGGTCTGCAGTGAGTTTAGTGATGTGCTGACAGACGTTCCCTTGCTGACTACTCTGGATGAGTGTGAGGTTGTGATGTCGACGGATAAACCAATCAGGACTCCACAGTACCCTCTACCTCATGCCACAAGAGACATAATCAAAGAAGAAGTGGACAATATGCCGAAACTGAATGTAATTGAAAGGGCCGCCTCCCCATATTCGTCACCCATAGTACTGGTTAAGAAAAAAGACAAGAAAATCAGGTTTTGTGTCGATTTCAGGAAGATCAACAAGAGCGTTGTCTTTGATGCAGAGCCGATGCCTGATGTGGACTTTCTTTTTGCGATGATTGGCAAAGCCAAGTACCTCAGCAAACTAGATCTGTCAAAGGGGTATTGGCAAGTACCAATAAAGAAAGAAGATCGCCCAAAGACTGCATTCACTACTCCTGATGGACAGTTTCAATGGCGAGTAATGCCGTTTGGGTTGAAAACGGCTGGCGCTGTGTTCAGCCGGATGATGAGGAAACTTCTGTCACCATTGGGAAGACCTGACATCCAAAACTTCATGGATGATGTACTTGTCGCATCTGAAAGCAAGGCACAGCATCTGGACGCTCTTCGATGCTTGTTTCGCAGACTTCGTGAGGTCCAACTTTCTGCACGACCCTCGAAGTGTTATCTCGGGTTCAAGGAGTTGCAGTTTCTGGGACATGGGGTTGGAAATGGAAAGATGTGGCCGGTCACAGAAAAAATTGAGAAAATTCGTGACGCAGCCCGGCCAACCACAAAGAAAGAACTGAGGGCATTTCTTGGGTTGGCAGGTTTCTATCGCCGTTACATTCCAAACTTCTCCTTGATTGCTTTGCCCTTGACTGATCTGACAAAGGGGAAAAAGCCTAACAAACTGGAGTGGAACGATGATTGTGAAGGTGCTTTCCAAACCCTTAAGTCCAGACTATGCAGTGGTCCGATCATCTGCCTACCAATGATGGATCTACCTTACGTGTTGAGAACTGATGCATCAGACAATGGCCTTGGAGCAGTTCTTCTGCAGGACCAGGGACAAGGACTCCAGCCTCTCGCCTATGCCAGCAGGAAACTCCAAGGAGCTGAACTGAATTATTCAGTCATTGAAAAGGAATGTCTGGGCATAATCTGGGGCATTGAGAAATTCGACCAATACCTCTATGGGGCGTCATTTATACTGGAAACTGACCATCAGCCCTTGCAACACCTAGAGCATGCCAAGACAGCAAGTGGTAGGCTGACACGATGGGCTCTCAGACTACAGAAGTACTCTTTCCGTGTGAGAGTGATACTGGGCAGAGACAATGTTGGTGCTGATTACTTGAGCAGAGCAACTTAGGTTCTGTGTGATTTTTGTGCCTGGTTAAAAATCATCTCGCTCTTTCCTGTTATAACAAAACGTGTAGTTTTGTCTTAGTGGGGGGATGTGTCGCGAGATGGATTACATTTATTTAACCTTTCAAGTTCCTGATTCCTTCTGTGTGAGAAGGTAGGTCCCGTCCCAGGAGGGTCGAGGCACAACAGTCTTGTATTTCTGTCTCTTCAGCCAGTTGAAAACACACACACACACACACACACAAACCCACACACACACTAAAAAAAAAAAAAAAAAAAGCAAAAAAAAAAAGCAACTGAAAACACTCTAAGCTGGAGATGACATCTCAATGTGGATCACTGCAAAAGAGTCTTCAGATTAACTAGCATATAAGTGACACAGCAATAATGTTCAGTGACAGAATAAGTGCAGGACTTGGGATCTATGCAGGTCCATAATTACCAAGTCTTTCCTTATAAAAGTACCAGTACTGTTGGGGCAGTTGGCTCCCAATCATAAGCTATTGTGTGGACAAAAATAATCAAATGCCTCTTTTATTTTCATTATGTCTTCAATATACCAAGGACAAACATACAGGCTGCAATCATTTGCTAATACTACAGTCCTCCCAATCTACAAATAAATGTTTCTCACTTTTTAACTGACATCTAAAAATAAATAGAGTGTGTGTGTATATATACAGAGAGAGAGAATGGACAGTGTCCTTATTTGAAACAAACTGTAAGAAACTTACAACCCACAGATACCAGTCGTCATCATTGATCTGCAACAGAGAAAAAAACAATATGAAAATACTGACTAAGATATATAAAAAGAGAAAAAAAAAGTAATGTTACATAAGATTTTATATTCCAAATCAAAAAATGAGATCACTGAAGAATCTGCACGCAGAGTGAGTATATTCCTTCCTTTTTTTTGCAGCTTGAACCAGTGATATTTTAATGATCCATTGAAACTTACTGAAAACTTCAAATGCAGGAACAGCATGAGAAGGTTTCAAAATGAATATATATATATATATATATATATATACATATATATATATATATATATATATGTGTGTGTGTGTGTGTGTGTGTATGTGTGTGTTCTAAGTCACCTTGATTTGACTATACTGAGCATAAATCTTAAGAGACTATGCAAACCATGCAATTGCTGGATTGTAGGGTAAGGTAGGGAGAGACTTGAGTGTAACTGATGATAGTAAATGGCTTCTGCCGACAAAACTTATCATCATCCAGATAGTTTTCCCTGGTGTGCAGTTTCAGTTTGTTCTTTATGTCACTGGCCTTAGAGAAATGGAAATGGATCTTTTATCCCTCATAAGGCTATACCTTTTTGACTGAAGCTTGCTTAATTACTAGGAGAAAAAAGAAAGAGCTAAATCATAAACATGTGCTTCAGTGTAACACTATTCAACTCACATTGACTACTGTGGCAAGCAGAAAGAAGGTGGCCATGCACAGATTGATGCCTCTCCACACCAACACCCCTGGTCCTGCAGTACCTGCTGCTTGGTGATCCGACATGTCTTTTTCAAGCATTTTCTGCATACTTATTACTGGCTTTGGTGCCAAAGTTGCTTGATTACCTGAAAAAGTAAATCTCACATTGTAGTACCCTATCAAAATTATCTATAAATACACGCATATTTCAAGCCAGTACAATATGGACCAGCTCAGGTTATTCCAGGCTAATATCTTTCTACATAAAGTAAGATTTGGATATGTCATATTTTCTTTTGATACATAACTTCTCTCACTATAAACATACAAGCAGACTGGGAAACCTTTCTGCATTTACTAGGGAAAATCTCTGAGAAGAAGAACAGTACAATTTCAAACGAGCACTGATCATATTATGTTAATGACAAACTTGACCCCTTCACACACACATGTACGCAAAATATACAGATCAAACAAACATTAAACAGGAACAACTTTGGCAGGTGTGATAAAGACTCCTTTTCTCTCACTGGAAACAGTAAATGCAGTTCCACTAAACATATAATGGGAAATCTAAAAATTCTAATAAGAAACAATGTTTACATGTGTCTCTCTATGATAACCTAAATCAAATGGCTCATATGACTAAATAATTAATAATTACTTTTGGATAACTTGTTTCATAGCTTTCAAATGTTCCAGCACACTGCTTTATGCAAAAGCAGCAGAAGAATACTAGAAAACATGTACTCTCTGATTCTGAACTAACTCTGTTGTATAATGTTTGTTCACAGCCAAAGCATTTCCAACTTCTAAATAAATTTTCCACTTGTCTTCTTCTCCACATACAGCATCCAACTGCAAATTTTGTTTAAGTTCTGTTGCACTTTGCATGACATAATTTACTAAATTAAAAGCAAACATTGGGTAAGGTCGGGGTGGATGGAATGCAAAAGTTAGATATACCGCAAAATGGATAATCACATTATAAAGTACAGGTCTGCTGCTTAAAATCTATACTTGAGACTGAGTGAACAAATGGTTAGACAAGATTGACTCCTGGGTTGGATTGCAGTGGGGTCAACGGCAAGCTACTAACTTAATCTACCCTCTCTGAGGTGACTGAACTTATCATTACTTTGTGCAAGGTCGGGCCCACTGAGGATTGAGGTAGACATATGCTCGATAGAAAGGCAGGATTATGGCTTCCAAGTAAATTTCTCCATATGAAGCTAGCCATAGTATAAGTTATATATATATATATATATAAGAAGTCCTAATGATCAGGCAAATGGTTGTGGCTAATAAAGCCTAAAAGGCGTGACACATGATATAATATGATATGATATGATAGGTAAAGATTTGTGGGAATCAGCCACATTTTTGTTTTCATGACAGTCCCACCCCCAAGAGGTGCGTAGTATCATTTTGCTGGTCGCCAAGATGCGGCAGGGTTTCTAACATATGGCTGAATAACCATCGCTGCTACTTTAAAAGGAAATAGCAAATCACAGATGAACAGTTGAAACATAAATAAAATATATACATATATTTGACAGTTAGACATAACTTGATCTGCGTACTTCATCATTCTACTTTCCTATTTACATGACGTCTGCATAAGCGGAAGTTTACAAAATTACCCACGTGGTTCCAAACCATTTGTGCATTTCCTCATCGGATGGCTAGTGGATCAGGATGCTATTGTTACTCAATAATGTAATGATGTGTAATAAGTATGTGAGAGATACTGCACTTCAATCAGGATTAAGCGTTATTTCTTGGTATTTATCTGGTAGCTTAAAGATTTTTTTTAAAGAAGTTGGACGCTATTCTAACTCCGGAGTATATTTTGGTTTCCGGACATCAAGCAGGGTTTTTTGTGTGTTTTTTTAATTATGTATATAGAATAGCGTCCCCTCGTTGACAGCAGTAAACGTGTCGTTCCTGTCTCCAGATCCTGTTTCATGCTGTGATGAGTGTCACAATTCTTTCTCTTGAATATTTTTCGTGAAAGGTTGCCATTTTTCCATATTGTCGACCCTTCATTGTCAAATAGTGTTGTCGTGTATCGGATAGTCTGTACTTTAAATTTGTCAGATTTTAAATTAAGTAGAAAACTCTCTCTCTTCCTCGATCTCTACAGCCTCTAGTTTATCCCGCTTTCCCTCTCTCTCAGTCTCATTCACATTTTTCAGCACATACAGCACCCCTCCCAGTGAGAAATTTCCAGTTTTATTGATAATTGAAGGGGTGGCTATGAGAGGATGCTTGTTCAGCTAGTTATAAAGTGAGAAAGAGCGTGATAAATATGTGTGGAATACCAAGTACACATAGTTTCTTACAATAAGACACATTGTTCATGAGAAAGAGAGGGGGGAGGAGGTGGAGGGAAGGAAAGAAGCAGCACTTATTCCTATCCAAGGGACCACACAGACTCTCACACTAATTTGTGTAAATCTACAGAGATTATATGATAGGTATGTATTAAATGCATTGTACATTTGTAGTGAGTTTGATATAAATATATTTCTTTAAACACATTTGACACCCCTTTTGTGTGAGTGAAATAAAATTGAAGCATGCTGTGTGCTGACCTGCTTTTCTTGCTAAAAATGTTATTTACTTGGATAAAATTTACAGTCTGTACTACGGTGGATTAACCACAATAGAAGAAACTTGGTATGCAATCCATGCAAACAAAAGTTAATTAGTGTTCTACTACTGCTTCAGTATATATGTGATGTTTCTGTTCTACAAATCATTAGTAGATGTTTGCTGTGCCATGATGATCATCTGAAAAAAGAATGGTTGCAAGACTTGTGTGCACACTTCTTATGCACTGTTAGTATAACTGTATAGTACTGATTACTTCCAGCCCACATCACCTTCACTTTTAATGAAAGCAGGGTCTGATCATAGGAGATGAATACCATGCTAGCTTTCACTAGCTGTCAAAAAAATTTCAGCTTGTGCCTTTATTGGAGGATTGGAATGTGAAGCCTGGGTGTTAATGCCTTGCTAAAAATGATATTGATTGTGTAAGTGTGGTGTTTGCAATCATTTGTGTGGAGGCAAGCTCTGTTTGACTATCTCCAACTGTGCAAGATCTTGAAAGCAGCACAGAGCAGTACAAGGGAAGAATAATGTTTCTGTCAGAGAATAGACACATGTCTCTTGCAGTTTTCACAGTGTGTTCCACAGGATTGTCATTTTGCCATACGTGAAAAGTGTGGTGAAGTTGTGACATTGTGAACTTCTGCCATGTATCATCTGCAGAGAGGGCTGAGATTTTTAGTCCCGAACACAGTGATAGCTCTTTTAAGAATGACTTCAGTGACTCTTCAGTTTGTAAACCCTGTACTTGAGGGATGCTCTCTGTGGCTTGTTCTGCATCTAAGCTGTCATTTTTTTTATATACTAATTTTAGGAAACTTGTTTGTATTAACTTTTAAGCATCCTGTGAATCAGAGTAGTCCATACTGAAAAACACTTAAGTAACTTTGATAAATTAGTAACAGTGTGAAGCCACATCCAGTGGGTGGCCTCATGAAAATCTGACTGCTTAAATTTTAACTGCAACTGAATGAGCATGAGTGTGGATGGGTATGAGGTACCACGATAAGTACAGCTAGAGTTGTGCAAATGATAGGACATGTGATTGGTCAGCAGAAACAGAAAATATAAAATATTTACTTTCACTAGTTTCAGTCGGTTTTTTTGCAAGCATTTCCATATTATTTTATTTCAAATATTTTTCTAAGTAGGCCAAATCGAAACAATATTATATGACAGATTAGTTTGATGGTCAACAATAGTGTCATTATTTCCTCTGTGTGTGTGTGTGTGTGTGTGTGTGTGTGTGTGTGTGTGTGTGTGTCTTATATATATATATATATATATATATATATATATATATATATATATAATATTTACTAATGTCTAATCAAACAAAATTAGTTTTGTAATCACTTGGTTGCCTGAATGTGTACATAAATGTATCGCTGTGTGTGTGTGTGTTGAAGATAAAACTTACAAGCCTCACCTCTCTTGCTTGATTTTTGCAGTAAAATCTTTAGATTATAAGGTGAATTTCGTTTTCTATGAAGATGTTGATAGCATCATCATGTAATGGGCTCCTTTGGCTGCTCATTGATAGACTGCCTTTGATGTTAGCAGATTTATATGCTTTGTTAAGTCTTCCACTTCAGGAAGTTTTATCAGTTATGGATCTTTGGGACTCATTTGAAGGAGTTACACTCTCATCTAATCTTTGCACAACTTCATTTTTGAAGGATGGTATATTGATGATGATGATGGTAATAATAATAATAATAATAATAATAATAATGTTTTAAATAATACTTATTAATAAATTTTTTTTAAATGTTTAAAAAGCCACACGCTAATAATAATAATAATGGTATTTATATAGCGCTGAATCTTGTGCAGAGACAAACCAAAGCGCTTTCGCACCAGTCATTCACACGCATGCATTACTCTAAAACTGTAGAAACTAAAGACAAGGAAGGGCAGGCAAGGGGGGGCTATTTTGGGAAGAGGTGGGTTTTAAGACCAGACTTGAAAGAGCTGAGAGTGGAGACTTGACGA
Source organism: Babylonia areolata (assembly GCF_041734735.1). Classification (NCBI taxonomy): domain Eukaryota; kingdom Metazoa; phylum Mollusca; class Gastropoda; order Neogastropoda; family Buccinidae; genus Babylonia; species Babylonia areolata. Next base: position 40,245,865 of record NC_134876.1, on the reverse strand, counting down.
AGTGAAAGAGGGAAGTTCATTCCAATTGCAAGGTCCAGAGACAGAGAAAGAACGGCGGCCAACAGTCGAGTGTTTGAATCTGGGTATGCGTAAACAGAGTGGATCCGAAGCCAATCGTAGTGAGCAAGATGGAGTGTAGAGGTCAAGGCAGCCACAGAGATAGGAAGGGGCAGTTTTGTGAATACATTTATAACATAGAGTGCTGATCTTGTTCGTTATTCGGTGTGAGACAGGGAGTCAGTGGAGATGTTGCAAAAGAGGAGTGATGTGCTCAGATCTTTTCTTTCTGAGGACGAGTCGGGCAGCAGAGTTTTGTATGCGCTGTAGGGACTGAATGGATGAAGCAGGCAAACCAGACAATAGAGAGTTACAGTAGTCAAGGCGAGAGAGAATGAGAGAAAGGACAAGTCTAGATGTTGCATCAGTGGACAGATATTTCCGGACGGCACTGATGCGCCGCAGTTGACAGTAGCAGGACTGACATGTCTGACTGATGCATGGACAGTGTATTGTCAAGGACAACACCGAGGTTCCTGACTGACATGGAAAGAGGGATGGATGTACTGCCAAGTTTGATTGTGTCAATTGTGATGAAAGACAGTTTTTGTTTAGTTCCTATGATCATTGCTTCAGTTTTGTCCGCGTTCAATTGTAACTTATTTCAAGTCATCCAGTTTTGAATGTCCAGGAATCAGTTGGATGTTTCTTGCAAGAGCAACAACAATTTTTCAGGGGTATCACTCTTCTGGAGTTGAGTGTCATCAGCATAAGAATGATGACTGATATTATGGCGGTTGATAATTTCAGCGAGAGGAGCAGTGTACAGTGTGAAGAGCACTGGGCCTAAAACAGATCCCTGTGGGACTCCATGTTCGATTTTAACGGGTTCAGATTGGAAATAATCAACAATGACAGACTGGAATCGATCAGTGAGATAAGATTTGAACTACTGATTACACTGATGAAATTGAGTTCAGAAAACTTTTTTCTGTCTAATTTTCACCTCAAGGGCATCATTAAGAAGAGTCAAAAGATTACAGAGATATAAAACACACATCAGTTTGTCTCTCTGTCACTGTCTGTCTGTCTCTCTCTCTTTCTCTCTCTCATTTTGTATGATGCCCGATGTCAGAACCTATTGATGAATCTAGATAAACATTTAAAGTATGCAATGACTAGATTTAGACTTGATATTTCGGAAATTGCAGAACATAGTCACCATTATAGAGTATTTATTATGTCTACTTTGTAAGAAAGGGAAGGAAAATGAAGTGCACATTGTTCTATTCTGTCCTGTCATGTATGACTTAAGAGTACAATACATACCATTGAAATTTTTTTAGTTCCCTAGTCAGTTTAGATTATCACTGCTTATGGCATCTACACATGAACAGACTATCAGATTTTTCTCAATTTATTTGTACAAAGCGTTTAAGCTTCAATCCACTTTTACATCGTAAAATTAATTTATTAAGCTTGTGCCACTTCTGATGACAAGTCTATAACCTTACTGATTTCAGTTAGATATGCATGTGTTATTTATCTGCTGTGTACTACTTACCTAAGTGTATATTGCTTGACAAAGTATATTTGTCTTGGCTATTTTTTTTTCTTCTCATTTATGTGTTTTTTTCTGACACCCTTTCATAAGGGGCACACCCTTTCATGAGGGGCAATGGCCTATACAAATAAACCATTCATTCATTCATTCATTCATTCTCTCTCCCTCTCTTTCATTATATGTGAATGTGTCTGTGTTTGTGCATTCCACTTCAAAACACACAAGTCTACATAAAACTGTCACAGAATCAAAGATATGTGTATTATGTGCTTTTATTAGCATTAGATGGGAAAAGCATAGAGATATAATCTTGCAGGCTTGTATACAAATGATGAAACAAATATTCTGACACACACACACACACACACACACACACACACACACACACACACACACATCTGTGGTACACCATAATGTGTCAGACCTGCTTAACCAGGTACGCTGTTAGCAGAGGGTTTAACAGGACGCTGGGAAGCAGACCTGACACTGTGCAAACTGGATAACAGCAGTGTTCAAATGGATAAGCCATATGGTTACCTTAGCGTAGTGTGTTTCATATTCATTTATTCTGTTTTTTGTTGATGTGCTTCAAGAGTGAATGCATCATTGTTGAAGGTGCGTTACGAACTATTGACCTGTTACAGGGATATCAGGATGGAAGATGCAATGTAGTCCTGGTGCAGCAGAAGAGCTACAGTGACGTGTGGAGAGAAGTCAAGGCTAGCTGCAGTGTAGGGGGAGAGGCAGGAGGAGTGGTTCAGGATGGTGCTGTCAGCCAGCCACAAATGGCCCTTCGTCATCAACCTGGGCAACAGCATCATCGGTGTGGCCGTGCTGGCCATGCCCTTCTGCTTTAAACAGGTACTTGGAGTGGTGGCCCAATGGTGATATGCCCGACTGGGAAGTGAGTGCCTACAGGATCAATTCCCGTAATATGGACCAGGATTTTCAATCCCCTCTCCACAGTGGTGGTCTGGGTGCTGGCCATTTGGATGAGATAAATAAACCAAGTTCCTGGGTGCAATATACACTAAGCACATGGCATGGAAAGAGTTGTCTCTGGCAAAATTCTGTTGAAATATTCACTTTCATATTAAAACTACACACTTGTAGGCAGAAGAAAAATGAAAAAAAAAGTGGGTGGCACTGCACTGTGGCGATGCTCTGTCCCTGGAGAGAGCAGTCTCAGTTTCACTCAGAGAAATCTGTTGTGACAAAAAGTAATACAATAATACTGTAGTATAAGGTACCACACTCAGTTGACATCTTTTGCTTCTTGGGGAAAGCATCTGCCCATTCTTCAGCAAAGAAAGCAGAATACACACAGGATGCATTCATACATTTGATGGTGTTATTTTCAGATAATACAATGCAAATTGATCTTGATAAATAAAGGGATGTGATTTTACAGGTCTCTCACTCTCAAGTTAACAGATATTTTCAGATAACTGCTGATACCTTATTCACATTCAAGTGGATATGTGATAACGAAAGCAAGAGATCAAAATATGATTGTTGAAGAACATGTAATACTTGTCTGTATGGTGAGATACAAAAGCATGAACCTAGTATATGTTGAAAATAAATTCTGAGTAGGCCTGTGGCAAGCCACAAGCACTAAAGCAGAGGAAGAAGAGGAAACACTTTTTTTTCTAAATTGAATTTTGAAAAACAAGGAAAAGTGTTTTTTGATTGTACTGATCACGAATGAATGAAACAATAATAATTTATTGTTCATGTTCTGCCTGTTATTTGTTGTTTCACTACTAAAGTACTTGCTGATTTAACAGACTCAGTGAGACATTTCTTAGTACTCTTTTGAAGATGTAGCTCTTCTCATTGATTACATGGCTTTGTTACAAAAGGACTTTTTGTTGTTGTTCACATGAGGGAGTGGGTGAAGAAGAGTAGAAAGGGGGAGAAACTTGTATGTTTGGGAGCGTTCCATTACTTTGAACTGTGAACTGAAAAACATGTTACTGGTTCTTTGTATGCTTTATCTCATATCATTGTGTGCAGTTCAGTATAATATTGCCTCCTTCTGCAATGTTTCCTGATAATTTTGTTAGAAAATTTAGATAATTCATGTGGTGAAGGGTTTTTGTGAATTAAAAAAAGTCCTTTTATTAACCTTTCCCACACGTCGTGGGTGTGCACACACCCACACACATGTTTTTTGCTCTGAAACTCAAGTAATTTTAAAGCCACTTCCATTAACTTTCATGACTTTGTTTATAATTTATCATACTACATGTCAACTGAAAATTATTATGTTTTATCCATAAACAAAGGGGGGGGGGGGGGGGGGGCGTTGGTGTGAAAGTGTTTTCTTATTCCAATCAGTAATCGAAACAACAGAATCCCACCTATGAAGAAAGAAAGAAAAGAAAAGAAAGAAAAAAAGTGCCAGGAATGCCGACATCTCGGTCAAGGGAAAGGGGACTGGAAGCAGTGCCACCGGCATCAGTTAAACTCCATACAGTAAACACACCGTGCTCATGTCTGTTATCGCATCATGCGATAAGGAAGGAGGGGAGTGGGTAAAGAAGGGGAAGGGCAAGAAATAATCACTTACAGTACACATATCAGCACTATTACAACCCTTTCTGACGGCATATGGAATGGACATGTGTGCGTTAGTTTGTGTGTGTGTGTGTGTAGAGGATGGGGTGGGAGGGTGGGGTGTATGCACATAAACACACAAGAGAAACAACAATGTTTCCTTTTAGCCTAAACTCTGATACAAAACCAAAAAATCATGTCTGTTCGTAATGCATCTTTTGCACTTCGTCTATAGATCCCTGATTTAAATAACATATCTACAAGCTCGGCCACCAAATGTACCACTGCATCATCAGCGTGCATGTGTGTCTGTCTGTCTGTGTGGAGGTGTCTGTGTACACACATATGTCAGTGTGTGTGTGTTGCCAGACCATGAGAACATCCGTACGCTCCAAAGGGCGGGAGTGAATCATTATTTGTTTGTTTGTTCATTGTTATAAAGCGCGCTTGCTTTGTTTGTTGTTTTTAATTCAAAGCGTGCTAGATTTCATGAAAACGACTCAGAATTGACTCTCAGTCAGTTCCAAGTAATACGATAATGTTTGGCACAAGAGAGCTGCCATCAACATGTACAGAACAGATCAGACCGAAACCCTCATTTTCATCCGTCACGGGGACAGAGGTAAAGAGTGTGGCTTTTTTAGTTCTTTGATTTCGTCGTCAAATACATTGTCATTAGCATCCCAGCACCTTGGTGTCCAGACGACATCATACCTAAGTTTCACCCCCTTTCCCATCCCCCATTTTCTCTCCGGATTTGCACATATCTCAGGAATGACCTGTGGCTGGGGGTTTTCTGCGGCAGTCACGCCCAACTAAAAGTTCAGCAGTAGTATATATCCAAAAAAAATTTTTATAATGAAATGGAAAAGCTCATTTATGCGAAGCTCTCACATCCCCACACTTGGTCAAGCGCTTGAGTAAATGCATGCATGCAACTGGAAACCGGACATTTTGCTTTACGGACAGCTGATGTGGGTTACCGACGGTACACCCACGACGGCAAGGTCTTCAGTGTTTCTTCAAAGAAGCCATGGGTGTCTGTACACCCATGATGTACGGCAACGGGTTAATTACTATAAAGAAACCATGGGTTTCTGTACACCTATGACGTACGGCAACGGATTAGTTCTATACAGAAACCATGGGTGTCTGTATACCCATGACGTACAGCAAGGTCTTCAGTGTTTCTTCACAGAAACCATGGGTGTCTGTACACCCATGACGTACGGCAACGGATTAGTTCTATACAGAAACCATGGGTGTCTGCACATCCACGACGAACGGGAAGGGGTTAGTTCTATACAGAAACCGTGGGTGTCTGTACACCCACAACATAACAGGAAGGGGGTTAGTTCCTACACAGAAACCATGGGTGTCTGTACACCCACGACGGTACAGGAAGGGGTTAGTTCCTATACAGAAACAATGGGTGTCTGTAGACTCAAAACGGTACGGGAAGGGGTTAGTTCCTACACAGAAACAATAGGTGTCTGTACACTCACAACGGTACGGGAAGGGGTTAGTTCCTACACAGAAACAATAGGTGTCTGTACACTCACAACGGTACGGGAAGGGGTTAGTTCCTACACAGAAACAATAGGTGTCTGTACACTCACAACGGTACGGGAAGGGGTTAGTTCCTACACAGAAACAATAGGTGTCTGTACACTCACAATGGTACGGGAAGGGGTTAGTTCCTACACAGAAACAATAGGTGTCTGTACACTCACAATGGTACGGGAAGGGGTTAGTTCCTACACAGAAACAATAGGTGTCTGTACAACCACGATGTACGGAAAGGGGTTAGTTCCTACACAGAAACCATGGGTGTCTGTGCACCCATGATGTACGAGAAGGGGGTTAGTTCCTACACAGAAACAGTGGGTGTCTGTACACCCACAATGTACAGGAAGGGGTTAGTTCCTATACAGAAACCATGGGTGTCTGTACACCCCATGACATACGGCGCGTAAAATTTTAGGTGACGTACGGCAAAGGTTAAGCTATTTACATTTTACTGATGAGAGCAAAGCAGACACTGAGGTACACTTTTATTGTAATGGGTCTTCTTATGGGAAGATATTTGTTTGCATAGTATTCCAGTGTCATTTGCTGTGTCTTCTTATATTTATCATATTGATTCCTTAAATGTAACCTATATTCAGTGTTAAGGTATTATTAATTTATCAGAATGATAAGATTATTATTGCATTGTCTGTTATTGTATATATTATTTGAAAGGAAAATGTAATCGGCACATAGTATGAAAATGAAAGTCCGAAATTCACTTTAGATATATTCAGTATCACCCATACATTACATGGGATGGAGTATTGGGAAGATTTATCCCAACTAATGAGACGCTTATTTCTTTTTTGTTGGTGTTGTTTTTTTGTAAATACTTTGCAGTTGCTTAGAATTGATATAATCCTTGCACCGGTTGAGACAGAATGTTAGGAAACTTTATCCCAACAAACAAAACTTTCTAAAAACTCTTTGGAATAGTTCAGCATTAATTTGATATAACCCATAGGGTAGTTGGGATGGGATATTGATTGGGAAACATGATCCCAACAAACAATAAACACTTGTTTGTTTGTTTTTGTTTTTGTAAACACTTTGCTGTAGTTTACTACATTTATGAAGAGTGACAAGACAAAGAGACAGGTACCCTGAAAGTGGTTTGTAGCCACTTGGTCCTTTGTGCTGCAGTGTGGAATCCTCCTGGGAGTGTTGGTGCTGCTGTTCTGCACTTGGCTGACGCTGGCATCCTGTCAGCTGCTGGTGAAGGCTGGCATCATGTCGCACTACCAGTCTTACGAATATCTGGGTAAGTATGCTATGACTGTCCTTGTGGGGATTCTTGGGGCTTTTTTAGTATAAACCTGCATCCCCACGTTCTGGAAATTTGTTGTAGTTGAAATTTCCTCTTTGTCTGTCACTCGTTGTTTCTGTCTTATTCCTGTTCATTCTTCGTATCTTTCTTTCTTATTATCTGTCTTGCTGGTCCATTCTCCTATGTTTTTTTTAGACAGCTTTGATTTTTTTTTTTTTTGACTTGGGCATTCTTACTATGTTGTAATCTTTTGTAGCACATTAGACTTCTGTCGAGCCTGTTGGCAATTTTCGGTTTTGTATGTCTGTTAATGATAATATATATGATTTTGTTAGTTATGCAAAATTATGTTAAGTTTAGCTGTTTGTTGTTGTTGTTGTTGTTGTTTTATCCTTTGGCTAGAAATTTATGGTATGGAATGTCAGAGGTATGCTTTCAGCTTATGTGCATGAATATGACTATTCTTGTGGTTAATTTTCTTTTCCAGACATTTTTTTTTTCTCCTGGATTGTACAGGATCAATATTTACCGTATCAGAGCCCTGATATAACCCTGTGTGAACAGCTGGGAAGTTCATGCATCAAAGACAGAAATGAATGTGACAGCTGTCACCACTTATCACTGCAGCATGGGGAAAAAATGATAAGCTGATGATAATAAAAATGATATTGACAGTGAAATATTTTTTTTAGTGTGCTTCTCTGATATAGTTCAGAGCTCTGTATGTTGCACTAAAAGATAGCAGAATGCATCGGAACAATACAGAATAAACTTGTGCGCACAGAGAGAGCACACACACACACACACACATACACACACACACACACACACACACACACGCACACACACACACAAATTTTCTAAAAATATAAAATGTACATGCGGTAAGCAAATAACTGTAAGCCATCTACTCATTCATTGTCCGAGCATAAGACCGTTAATTCCAAAAGATGTAGTTGATGACTTTTCTTCCAATATTTCATTAGCCACTGAAAAGATTTTGAATGATTATTCATTGCATAGAATGTTTTCAGAAATTTTAAACTCCAGTCCAGTTGGTATCCTCCTTTGATGTATTATAATTAATGTTGTTATTTATATTTACATTGTTGTAGGTTAATACTTGTTGATATGCATATACATATTCTCCCTCCCATGACACCTCATTCAATACACACCATGATCTCTTTAGACTTTTTCTTATAATAATATACCTTTCCTCTGATACATAACATGAACACTTTTTTACACTAATATTCACATGCATTCCCTTTCCTTTATCCACTACTTTACTCCTTTCCACCTAAAAACACTTATAGTGAATAGACGTTAAACTGAAGATAACACACACACACACACACACACACACACACACATTTATACACACAAAGCTTACAAGCAACAGTAATAAAGAAATTTATAGTTTGTGGGCATAATATACTCGCGTATATGCACAGCCTGAATTTGAACCCCCCCCACACACACACACACACACACCCAAAAAAATTGGAGACTTTATGATAGTGCTTAGAGTGTGTTTGATGTGCAAGTGCACATATGTTTTACCAAGTGCTTGTCAACACAGTGTGCTTATGATTCATTATGACTGCTTGTTCTGTAACCCATTTCATGAATGTTCAGCTATTGTAATTATGAAGTTAGAAGAGTTTGGACTGAATGAAGATATAGAACATAAGCTACATTACTTTTGAGAAAGATTGATGTGGTTGCAAATAAAACATTGTATTATAAGCATTGAATGAAAATATTCAAATTTCATGAGTCCTGTGTCACCATAAGTACAGCGGGGTTTTTTTATTTTGATCTTTGTTTTAGTCATATGAATTTGATTTGATCTTTTTTTTTTTTTTAGCTATATTGATTTGACTATATTCTTTATTTTGACATATACAAATGAAATTTGGAGAAGTTTATACCATCAGCAAAAGCAGAACCAGATATGATTTTGATATGTTGAATTTGTCGAAATATGTGAAGAATGCCTTTTCTTTTTTACTTTTTGACTCACTTGTGTAAACAAAGTGAGTCTATGTTATAACCCAGTGTTCGGTTGTCTGTGTGTGTCTGAGTGTTCATGGTAAACTTTAACATTGCCATTTTCTCTGGAAATACTTTGTCTACCAATACCAATTTTGGTTTAAACTTAACAGGAAAAAAATCTTCACAGTCATACCAATAATCGGTTTTCCATTTAGCCGTATTTCCAAATTATTAACGGTTTATTCCATTGATGCTCAATCCAGATCCCGAAAACACTGTTACCCCTTTGCAGCTGCCTGAATGCAGGCAATGTGTGTTTTGAAGATGCCATGGCCTCATTTTTCTTGTTTGCAATTAAAAGCAAAAAAAGTACAAATTCTGGACAGAACACATACAGTGACACTAACTACATTATTGACATGTTACTGCATATGAATATTCTAAAGTGGGCACTGAATTAACTAGAATGAACATAAAAGAAAATTTGAATTGAACGTTTCATGGAGTTCAGGTCAACCTTGTCTATACTGGTCTGTGCAGATCTTGACGAAATATGTTGCAAAGCCTAATGCGATGGCAACGTCTCCTTTACCGCCAAATTAAAAGAATTTCTTCAATAATTATTGCCTTGTTTACTGCGTATAAATATTTTTAAGTGGATACTGAAGTAACTAGAATGAACAGAAAAGAAATTGAATGGACGGTGTCGCAGTTTGTCAGTGAGTGTTAAGAGCTTGTGGAACATGGATCTGAGCAGATCTGTTAAAAACGGACACATATTGCAGGTGTTTGATGCGATGGGAACGTGTCCTTTACCTTGGACTTCTTAAATGTCTGAGATATACCAAAATAACATGATTTAAACAGCATTATCACTTGGATTACCATTGTCGATTCATTCCACTAAAATAACATGCTCGAATAATAATTATTGAACATCATTCTTGAAGCCACTTCAGCGCAGTGGTTAAAACCACTCATTCTCAGTTTGAATATCCTTAGGTTGAATCTGCGTGGCACCCTTTTTTTCTTTTTTCTACAGGAAGCTTTATATAATCATGATAATGAATAGAGAACACATTTCAACAAACTAATTTTCAGAAGTTTAATTATTCTTATTTGTTATCTTTTTTTTCTCTAAGTGTATATCACAAGTGAATCTTGAAGGCCTTGCCTTTGCTAGTTCTTTTCTGTTTTTGTGGGCTTTTTTTAGCTGTGAATTATTTAACAGAGAGTGGAAATATGTGAAGTATTTTAATCTAAGTCTCTGTTTGTAATGCCCTGTTTGTCAATTTTTTTAAAACCTTTCTTTCTCTTTATTATTATTGATTGTTACTAGTGTTCAGGGCCCCTGTGATAAGGATGCAGAGCTTGTTATGAATATACATTATTGTTAGTAATAGTAGTAGAAGTAATAATCTGGATTCATATTTCATGTAAAATAAAATTGGCCTTTCAGCATACCACACATATGGAGCTCCTGGGAAGTTCCTGGTGGAGATTGGGTGAGTGGCTCATTTTTTCGCTCTTTTACACTCCAGCTCACCATTATCGTCTGTTTCGATAGGATTTTGCCCAGTGCATGTGTTAACTGTGTGTCAGATTTGTTTTTCTTTGAGATTGGTCATTTCTGTGTTTATGGGTTGCAACTTCCACATTAACTTGTTTCTATAAATGGTCTTTTACATGATAAGTATGCTCATCTCTCATGCATGTATACACATGCACACATGTGTGTGTGTGTGTGCACAAACACGCATGCACGCACGCACGCATGCACGCACGCACTTACATACACATTCACTCCCTCACACACTCACACCTTGCTTGTCCAGAGACTGGGTTCATTCCACCCCACCCCTCAGACCTCCCATCCCCCACCTCCATGTCCCCATTTCACACTCCTTTAGGATTTTCTGTCCAAGTCCAGCGTTGTTGTCATCAGCTGTCCCCCTCTTGTCTTACACCCTCATATGAGTCATATCCTATCTGCCTTCTTATCCCTGCCCCTGTCTGTTACACGCCAGTCATACTTCCTCTTCCTGCTTGACTGTTTTAGAAGTGGGTGTCTTGTTTCCATGTCAGTATCAGGTTTCATACACACTCACTCTCTCTCGTTCTTGTTCTCTCTCTCTCTCTTGCAGATTACAGAATACTTCATTATCTCAACAAGAGAAATTCATTTGTGGTGTAAAACACATAACCAATACATGGAAATCACAGTCATTCAACATGCATACATAAAAGACATAAAATGTTTAGATGGCAATTCATGCATACAATAACTAATCACAGTAGGTAACAACACAACAAAAACCTCTAAAAAGTAACTTAGAGTAGATCATACATACATCATCACAGCCTTACATGTGGAATACAAAATCAATTAAATTAAAGGGTATGAATAAAATAGGCATGAAATAGCATACTAGAAGTATACATAAGACCGAAAGATTATAATAACAATGCAGTTCAACAATACTTTGATTTAAGATGTCACATTCCACATACACACACTCTGGCATACATTTTTTTAAAAGATTTTTACCACAGATCTGATTATCAATTATTGCTGTTTAACAGCTGAATTGAGGTTGGTATAAAACTGCATTTGGTTCTGTTTGTTTTAAATTTTGGGACACAGAAGCGTTTGCCTGAAGGTTGGTACTAGTTTGCCAGCGTATGATTGCTGTCACTTAAAATGCATTTGGCTTTCTGCTGTACTCTGACATTGATTTGTACAGTTTGCTTAAGCTATCCTGTCTTTCACTCTTCAAAATGGTGTATGAATTTATCCATTTGAACTTGAAATCATGCACACATTCACCTGTCAGTCACTTAAACTTACAATGGCCCAGGGCACACATGCAGCCCCAGTTGATGATGATATTACAGAGCAGGGTTGTGAACACACTCCTCCACACTCCCTTCACCCCCCCCCCCCACCCCCACCCCCTCAGCCCCCTCCCCCAAACACACACACCCCACCCCCTTTTGTTCAACTTCACTCCAGGTCAGACTCCCATCGTAAAATATTTTGTTGTATGTCATGCATGAAAATAATATTGAATGATTTATTTCTTAATTTCAGTCTTTTCAAAACTCAGTTATCCTTTAAGCCTTTATAATCATGTCAGGATTGTAGAGGTCACATGCACGAACTTGTCATGATTTGTCATGGAGTGTTTTTCTTTGTTTCAGCATGATAGGAATGCAGCTTGGTACCTTAGTGGCACAGATTGTTGTGATAGGAGATCTGGGCCCACCAATCATCAGCCATTTGCTGGGTTTTGAGGTTGGTCCATTGCTGTCTGCAGCATTCTGTTACCCATGGATAAATGTGTGTGTTGTCAAACTACAGTGTGGACATACTGAAAGCATTTAACTGTTTTCAGAAAGTGGAGAAATGAATTTGTGCTAAACTTTAAAAAGTGAAACAATATTTATTTGCAGCATACTGTTTAAGACTTTTCTAGACTGACATTGTTTTTTCAAGATGTCTGTGGTTTTATGTTACTTTAAGCACACTTATTGATCCTTGCATCTATTGTTATGATACAGAGTTTTGATTGATGTCATGATAGTGTTGTCTGTTTGTCAAAGGAAGATCTTTTATGTGGCTTGGCTAGGCTTGGCTATGTTACTACAGTATGGTATAAACTCAGTTGTGGAGGAAGGTTAGCGGTGCTTGAGCTTCAGGCACTGAGGTAAATATTTGTTCACGAATTGAGGTGTTGTGAAGTGCACCAAAATTATTGTCTTTCCATTCTGGGCGCATGGTGATGCTGATCACAGGAGTGACCCGTTAACAGACAGACCGTGGGGTCTGCAGTGTGAAACACTTGACATTCTGAGAGAGACAGTAGAACCTTTATGTTGGACTTTAGGAAAACTGATGTTGAAAAAATGGATCCTCAGCACCTGTTTTGAGTTATTCGGCCAATAAGACACCCCGTAAAGAATCTTTAGATGACATGAACAAAAAGCCAACTGAGAGAGATTTTGTAATTTTTTTCATGCAAAGATTTATGAACATGAAGGGCCCCAATTGATGCCCTCCTGTTTAAACTGCTTTCGACAAAGGAGCCCCTTCGGGATTTTAGAACGTTTGAATTTTCGGAGTGGCACCTAATTTACATAGTGATGTTATAAGCTAAGAATATTTTAACTGCCCTTTCCACTCTCCACTGTGACCAATAAGAGTGTGTTGCTGTGCTCACAAGCAGGAGTTATTTTCTAGGTGACTATTTCATGTGAACAGTGCATGTCAGCAAGTGAACAATGACATCTAACCCAGTTTTTCTTCTCAGTCACAAAGCAGACAACAGAAATAGATGGAGGGGCCCTATTGGGGCTATATAATGTTCTGATTTCAATCTGTTTCAAACCCGTTGTGCTTTCCTGGATTAGCTTACAAGTCATCAGAGTATGTAAATTTCCAACAAAAATTTTTGATACTTTCATTACCTCAGTAGATGATAGCATAAGAAGGGAGGAAGTTGTGTATTTTGTCCCCAACTAACTCATTATGTCACTGAGCAGTTTGGAAATTTTCAGTTTATAATTTCTAACATTTCTTTTTTGGCTATTTTATTTCTTACCCACACAAATGGGCTGTGTGTGGGGAAAGTCAGGGGAGCGAACTGGCAGTACTAAGTGAGTTCAGCCAAACTGGAAAGTGTAAGAGAGAAAGGAAAAGTTTTGATTTTGTTTCCTTGGAGGAAACCATTGATGTTATTTTATCATTTGAATGGAAAATATAAACATGTTTATTTGTCTTTGAATTTTGCACTAATAAGAAAGGAGTGTCTTTAGCTTGTCCTGTTGTTTGCTACTGGGATGGAGTGAAGTCAGAATAGGAGCATTGTGTGCAAGTTGACACGCTGTGTGAGTTTGAATTGAGTAAATGCGGCAGTGTGACAACTGATAAGAATACATTCAAGTAATCATATGACTGCACTTAGTAATGATGCAACTCCAACAACAGTAGATGGTCTTGAGTGCATAAAGCAATAATCTGTTCACTCTACGTTATTGATTTGGAAAGACTGTGGGATGAAGGTGCATATCAGCTCTCAAAAGTAAGCAGCAGTGCTTTGTTTATGAATATTTTAACAATGATAGCAGAATAACAAAGCAGCAAAATGCATTCAATCATAATTCTGTATTATGTATTTACATTACTAACAGTAGTGCTCCTTTCTTTTTTTTTCATCTTTCTTTTATCAGTGTGTATCATTCATTAGCATTGGTGGCAATTTTCTCTTCCTAACCTTTTGAGGTCCCAAATTGTTTCAGAATAACTGGCGGAACAGAATGTACCTGATCATCATTCTGTGCCTGTTTGTGGGCCTGCCTCTGGGGCTTATGAAGGATCTCAGGAACGTCAGTCGAGCCAGCACCGTCTGCATTGCATTCTATGCGGTTTTTGTTCTTTATGTAAGTTTCCTAGCATTTGCTTTATGTTGTTTGCTGATTTTGTATAGTTCTTTCCAGTCTGCATCTGCTGTTTTGGTACTTTGTATAAATTTCATAGCATCAGTATCATGTTCTATGCTGGTTTCATACTTTATGTCATTCTCCAAATATCTTCATCACATTTTATGCTGTTTTTGTACTTAATGTAAGTCCATAACATCTGCATTATGTTCCATGTTGTTTCTGTACTTTATATTGGTCTCATAACATCTGCATGATATTCAATGCTCTTTTTGGTACTTTATTTTAGTTTCATAACATCTGCATCACATGCAGTGCTGTTTTTATACATTTAAGTCGCATAACATCTGCATCACATTCCTTGCTGTTTTTGTACTTTATGTAAGTTTCATGCAGTCAGCATCATGTTCATTGCTGTTGTAATTCTTTATGTAAATCCTTACCACCTCTGGTAATTGTCTTTAAGGTGCTTCTGTATGTAAAACAGAAGGCATGGCCTAAATTTGAATGAGATAAAATGTTTTAGATACTCCTTAGTTCTAATTTCACTGACATGTATAATCTCTTGGTTTGAACAGTGTCTATGGCAGTCATCTGAAAGTCTGTGGAAAGGAGAGTGGCTTTCCCATGTCAACTTGTGGCGGCCCCAGGGCTTCTTTCAGTGTTTGCCCATTATGTCCTTTTCTTTTGGATGCCAAACGTAAGCTGAAGACTAGGTAGTACAAATTCAGTTTCTGTACATGTTCATAAACATTGAGGCATAAGTTTTATTTTTATTTATTTATTTTTTAATAATTAGGGACTCAAGACTGTTTAAGTTTGATTATATCAATCTGTCAGCAATTATTTTGTGTTTGTTTTGGAGGTTTTGGGAAAACAAAAGTAGCGGAGGTGGCCTGTTAATTTTTTTTTTTTTTTTCTGTTTGGATGAAGTCATTAAAGTCTGTAAACAGAGAGGTAACATGTGTCTTCAAGACAGGTCTGGGGAAAAAATTCTGCTTAAGTTGTTTCTGATATTTAAAGATCTCATCTTCTGTACTTGTGTGTATGTCTGTGAGTGTGCACTTTTTTTTTTCTTTTTTTTTTTTTTTTTTCTTTTTTTGTTCTAAATTTGTTCTGAAAGGTGAATATGCATATGTTGCAGGCAATTGTTTATTTTGTATGATGCACTGCCTGAGCCTTCTTTACCAGCTATAAAGGGCATCATCCACAGTGCTGTCAACTTATGTTGCATCACATACCTTCTGGTAAGGTGTTTCAATTTGTGTGTTCTCATTCTCTTATTCTGTGGTTGTCTGTTGATCTTCTGCCTCTCTTTCTGCCTTCCTAACCCTGGTCCCCTCTCTGTCTCTCGTGTGTGTGTGTGTGTATGCATAGATATCTGATTGACTCTCTGTCTCTGTCACATTTTTATTGTTAGTCTAATAACACAATAATTCAACACACTATAAAAAAAATTTATTGAGCCCCATTTAAAGATTTTTATTTGTGTCTTCAAGACTGAACATGGATGAGGACATGGTGCCACAATTTTGTTTGTGGGTTATATTCTCAGAAATTGAAACTGAGTGCAACAGATGGTCAGCAGTTACAGTCGTAGTCATAGTTCCATGAATTATACAAGTTTACAACCATAAGTGGTTGTAATTTTATTGTTGCCATTAAAGTTTGCTGTTGGTAGTTATTTTTCATTATTTACAGTTTGTATATGTTTTACAGGAGGAAATATACACCACCTCACAGAGAATGTTGACCTGTATTTTTTTTTACCAGACTTTCTGTCCTGTCTCAGGGTGCCTATGGATCAAGTAAATTATTCTTGAAAGTTTGTCTGAGACTCAGGTTTAAACAGGTGTATGAAGTTGTGAGCATTTTACAGTAGATTGCAAGGATATGTGCATCATTTCAGAGATGGACCCACCCCTACATGTTTTCCAGTTTCCCTGTTTCTTCCTTTTGGAGTTATATGATTTTGTAGTCATGACCTTAGCATTTTGTTCCCGGAGTCTTTTGAAGTACTTCCGGCATTGCTGTTAAGGAAAGTCCCTTGATACTGGCTCCCACAGTTTCTCTTAATTGTGATCCTAGCTGAGCTTATCACACGACATATGTCCGACAACAAGCTCTATGACTGGCATTTTGTTTTTCAGAATGGATCATTGAATTCTCCATACTGTAAATCTAGCAGTAAACTCTTGCATTCAAAAGGTTATGGTTACTCCTGCAGGAAGTTTTCTGATTACTTGGCAAGGTTTCTTTGTTTAATTAAAGTTTTGTGATTGTTTCTTTATTTAGTGAATGCTTTTTTTCTGTACTGTCAGTTTTCTTTGCTTCCAGGTTGGAAATATGGATGGTGTTTACAGGTGATATTACATGTCTGCCCTCTAGGTTGGGTTCTTAGGTTACGTGACATTCTACCACTTGGATATTCCGGGTGACATCATAACCGTGTTTCCTGCCACCCTGAGTACACACCTGATCAAGCTGGGTTTTGTCATGTCCATCGCCATCACCTTCCCTGTCATCATCTACCCATGTCGAGCCAGCATCTACACCCTCCTCTTTCAAAAGGTACTCAGTTTTGTAATGGTCAGTTCATCTTCAATTTTCTTCTTCTACCTGTTTAAAAGGGCTGTCATATCAGACCCTCAGCACATTATATTTGTGTGTGTGTGTGTGGGTTTTTTTTTGTTCGGTTGTTTTTTTTGTTGTTTTGTTTGTTTTGTTTTGTTTTGTTTGATTCCTTACATTGACTCTTCTGCTAGCAGAAGAAAATGTACCTGACTGTTGATATTCATGGAGCAAAAACTTTTTTTCAGAGCAGAGTTATCTTATGTTGCTTGCTGCATGAGAACCAGATTGTTGTGTTTTAGTTAATAGTGACAGTCATATGTGAATGTTTTATCAACAATGTTGTGTTTTAGTTAATAGTGACAGTCATATGTGAATGTTTTATCAACAATGTTGTGTTTTAGTTAATAGTGACAGTCATATGTGAATGTTTTATCAACAATGGCAGAGAATATACATGACCATTCCATCATTGTATGTCTGTCACAATTCACAACTATGGATACAAAGGAAAGGAAATAATCTTTTTTGTTTTCTTTCCTGTGTTTTACTTTTATATATCCATTTAATGAAGAATGATTTCATCTTCCTACCTTATTCCCCCACACAGACTGCAGATTTAAGAGCACAGTCAGTTTAAGATCATTGATAACTAATTCCCACGAACAGCACAATACAAATTGCAGCAACAAAAAATGTGTGGTGCATATCACACATGCATGCTGGCACATGCACAGACATATCAAAGACAGAACGAGAGAGATTGCAGTAATTTTCAGACATTGCCTGGCCAATATTCAGACTAATGGTCAAAACAGGATGCTGTGATGTGGAAGTCGAACGAATCTAAAATAAACAGCTGTGACCGTTTGCACCAATTTATTGCACCTTGTTTTTATATCATACTACAGTTATAAACGTCGTTTCAAATCAGTAGAGCACTGTTTGTATAAAATTAAGAACTGTTTCGCTTTCTAGGACTTTTGTTGTGTGGAACACTTTCAGCGTGGGTGCTCTTGGCAAATGTGGCATCATAGAAACAGATAGGGCATATGTCACAATTGCCCAGTGTTGGTAAGTGTTTGCTCAAACTCCCCAGGGCAAGTGGGACATGGTGACACTACAGGCATATTATGTGGGAACAGTCTGGTAATTGTACTAATATTGGGATAAATTACACAGCTGGGATAAAGAATACCCCATGAGAAAACACTAAGAAATGATGGCAAATAGCGTGTGAATGAACAGTGACAAGCAGATGCATCATGATGGTGGTGTGAGGGGCACTGTTTCACAGCTGTTTCAGACATTTTGATTAACGTGCAGCTTCTCAACATCAGTCTGATCTGCATTAAAAAAAATAAAATAAAATAAAATAAAGTAGGTGAACAGACAGGGTATTATTATTTTTCTCCATTTGAGAGGTTTATTATTTTTGTTCCAGTGTTGTTACCTGTTTGTGAGCTGGAAGGTTGGCAAAGAGGTGCAATTCTGTGTGCAGCAATAGTGTTTACTGATTGATTTTTTTTCTTTCTTTTTTTTTTCTTTTTTGTTGGGGGATGATAGTATTTCCTGCAATCACTTTAGACAACAGTCTAAACGTTTTTTTCTTTTAAGATTAGAAATGACTTGTCGAAATGTTTAGTATATGTTAGATATTTTTCTTTAAAAAATTGGTCTCCTTGATTGATCCTATCTTCAATATTGTAACAAACTTTGTATTGAAAATCATTGTCATTTTTCAAATAGATTTAACAGGCTCTCAACATATCTAACCATGAAACTGATGAACAGTAATATGAGGGGATAAAAAGCTCAGATGTGTTTTGCCATTTCTGGATATGCTAATAATACACACTTCAGATTAACACCATCTTTGAATCATCTTAGAATCTCTGTGTCTTGTGTATTTGCTTCAGTTGCTTTGGGTGCTCTCTTACATGCTCATTAATTTGGACTGACCACTGCTGTGTTTCTGTTGAATGATCTTTATGAACAAAATAAGTATGCTTTACCTTTGAAGTCTTTTGTTCTCTAGATTTCTGTTTTCAACATTCAGTCCTTTTGTTCTTTAGATTGGGTATTCACAGGACTAGTGTTCTATATTGATGTGTCAAAGTGTCAATTACAAAATAAAAGTAGATAAACAGTTGCAGGCCATCAGCAAGTCACACGAATCATCCAACACTTATTTCAATGATGTTAATATCTTTTTCTAACCTTCATGCCAAGTCTTTTTTTTATTCTTCATCTCAACAGAAGTATTTCTTTAGAACAAAGAGTTAAATATGTGGTTAAGATGAGGTGAGGGAAGCTGAAAATTGTGTAAGATATTGCAAATATTTGTAAATCACTTGTTGATTGGTGTCACAGTTTAAGTATTTTATCTCACATTTTAATTCCTGATTTATTTCTTAACATTACACATCAAGGACCTTCTAATATGTACATCACTTACTCACAACTGTGTATGTTCTCTCACATGTTAAAACTGGTTTTCTTCCTTAACGTTATACTTCAAGGATATTCTCTTGTTCATCACCTGTCCACTGCTGTCACTTTCTAAGAATTTTCTCTGACATTCTAATACCCGATTTCTCTATAAACATTAACTTTCAAGGATATTCAAAATATTTGTACTTATATATTGTCATGATTTAATTCATTTTCTCTGACATTTTGATACCAGATAAACTTCTTCATTTTGCCATTTAAGGATATTCTAAATACATGTACTTCACTTGTCCATTATTGTCATGATTTAAGAATTTTCTCTCATTTTTTGATGCCTGATTTATATGTGAACATTACAGTTAAAGGATGTTCTCCATACTTGTGCATCACCAGTCCACTGCTGTCACTTGTTTGATACTTGATATCTTTCTCTGTGAGGTTAATTGACTGGTGATATGGTGTTTGGTTGGTTGTGGGTTGGTTTACTAAGCTTTGTTTATTGATTAGTTTTTGTGTTTTTCATTGTTCTTTTTTCATAAAACCCAGAGGTGTAAGATGACCAGTAAGTATTTCCATAAAAACCAAGGACTCCAGGTTTTAGAGCTGGCCACTCTGAAAATAAAGAAGCTGTTTCCATGACCTGAAGTGTACCAGAAAGTGAGCATTTACTTAGCACTATCTGTACAAGATTTTATGTAATTTGAAGCTTGAGAGAAAGTACTGTTTTTATCAGAAGTGATGATTATATGCAACTTGTAGCAGCTTTTTTCCTTGTACACACTAACCAGACTGATTCAGAGACATTTTCAGGAGTCCAGTCTCCAGCAGGGAGGCCCAAAGTGAAACTGATAGTCTGGTTATTTGAGTTTTGAAAAAAATGTTCATTGATTTTATTTTAAGCCTTTTCACAGAAAAAAAAAAAGAAATGAAAAAGAGGGGTTAAAGGGAGGGTAGAAGTTGTGTGGGAATAGGGGTGTGTGTATTAGGTAACAGTAACAGTAGGGAGGACGATGGGAGAATGGTTAAGACACTTATCTGCAAATACTGTGTCTGTGAGGGTCTGGGTTCGATTTCTGTTCATGCCCTTTTTCCAAAGTTTGACTGGAAAATCAAACTGAGCGTCTAGTCATTCAGATGAGATGAGAAATCAAGGTCCTGTGTGCAGCACACATTTAGTGCACAGAAAAAGAACCCATGGCAACAAAAGTGTTGTCCTCTGGCAAAATTCTGCAGAAGAAATCCAGTCTGATAGGTACACAACATAGGCACTAAGGCGTGACTAGCACATTGGGTTATACTGCTGTCAGGCATCTGCCTTGCAAATATGGTGTGCCGTATGTGGACTGGTCCGAACACATGGACACCTCCTCGAGAAACTGAAACTGAAAACAGTGTTAACAATTATAGTTAACTGCTAATGTCTAGTGATTTCAGATCAAATGACATTCACAGCACAGAAAATTTGTTGCTGAAAAAAACCATGTATCAGAGCCAGTCTGTGGTGCAGGTTATAAAATGTATACACTGCTGGTGCCAGGCACTCAATAGAATCTTTCAGTGCCAATGTGAATGATATTGTTTACAATGAAAGTTATGAGCTCATGCAAATGCACTCATACATACACACATGCACACTCATGTGCGCTTGCACACGTGCACACACACTCTCACACACACGCGCGCGCGCTCGCAGGCACGCACACACACACACACCACATTCACTCACTCACTCACTCACAGACTCATTCACATTGGTCATCATTAACTCTGTATGGCTTTATAGTTGTTTTAACTAAATTGAGTAAATGTGCACATCTGTGAAAGATGGTGCATGGAAAACAATATTTGTCTGCTGCAAAATATGTGAGAATGTAGCACCAAAAAAGGTATCTTTCAAGACTCTGAACAGCTGTTGGAAGTGGGCACTTTTTGCAGTTGAAATATTCAACAAATTTTAGCTCCAGGGGGCTTTGGCTCCTGACACTCTAAGAGGACCTTTGGCAGCACTTCAAATACCTGAATGGTGGGGGGAGGGGGGGAGCAGTTTCTTTTTTGTTTTCAGGGTTGGTTGGTTTGTTTTGTTTTGTTTTTCCCAGTCCCATCTCCGAATACAATCTTAATGTGAAACAAGAAGAGAAAAACAGAAAGGAAAGGAAATATTCAAAGAATCCAGATCATTTTATTGTCTACTTAAAACTGCTCTTTAAGATGGATTTTTTTTCTCAGCATATTGTCCAGAAGTATTTGCCCAGGGGAGATTTTTTTTTTTTTTTAAACATTGCAAAGATCTTGTGTTTGTATATTTCAGTCAATACCCTTTCATTGTGCCAAATATATGTTGTTGTCTTTTTCCTCTGATTTTGTATGTGGAGCATTAAAAATAGAAAGCCTGAATCAGATGAAAGGTTTAGCCTCTTCGTCCTTAACTTTAATTGGAATGCAACAGTTTTATTGGATTTTTTGTGTTGTTGTTTTGTTGTTGTTTTTGTTTGGTCCAACCTACAAAAAAAAAAATGATTTTTTTGTTCAAAAGAAGAAAGCCAAATGCAGAGCACTTCAAAAAAAAAAGGGGGGGTGTCGGGGGTGAGAAAGGAAAAGAATGATGACAGTGTGCTCTGTGGACTTGCATGCTATTGAGGCCACAAAAAATGGTTCTGTAAGCATGTTGCAAATCATTTGTTCAGTTTTTATGAATGTTGATTGATTGTAAAAAGTACCAGTAAATGTTTATGGACAACAGATAGAATGTGACAAAATAGGTCCTGAAATATGAAGTTAAAAAAGATTATTTCTCTCTCTCTCTCTTTCTGTCTCTCTCTCTCTCTGTCTCTCTCTCTCTCTGTCTCTCTCTCTCTGTCTCTCTCTCTCTTTCTGTCTCTCTTTGATATCATTACTGTGCATATTTATGCATTCATTATTTTGTGTGTTTTTTATGTACTCATATTTTTGTGGATATTGGTTTTCAGCATGAGTCACTAATCTCTTTCAGGACTTTGCGGATACATTTGAATCGCATGTGCCTACAGTAAGAACAGTGGGACTAACTGCTTGTGTGTTGCTAACGACTGTCCTAAAGATATTTTTCTTCTTGCATTAACCCATTTTATAACCTGTTTTTAATATTCCTGCATTATGATTAGTCTCAGTTATGGATTCATCATGCATCCTGGAATCTCTGTGAAGTAGCTGGGATCTGTTTGGAACTATTCTTACAGTTTTTTCATTGTTGTTTTTGTTTGTTTGTTTGTTAGTTTTTGTGTTTTTTTCTCTTTTCAAGTTTTGAGTGTTCATTTTGCCATTACATTTTTGGGGGGTTTTTTGTTTTGTTTTTTTGGGTTTGGTTTTGTCTAATTGTTGGGATATAACAGAGTGGTTTCTGAGTATTGAACAGTTCATAAGGATCTTCTGTTCCAAAGAGAAACGAATTCAAGCAAGTGCTGTTTACACAGACACATTTGTTTGTTTGGGGGAATTTTCTTTTGGTGGCTTGTAGAAGAAAGTGAGCATATAGTTTGTAGAACAGCATTAGAATTTAGATAGTAGGTGGTTTTTTTTATCATTGTTCTTTTTTTAAAATTTTTTTTAATGTAGTTATTCACACAGAAGGGCCATGGGTATGATGAAAAAAACAACTTGAAATAAACAATGAATGTACAGGGGGAATTGCAAGTTTGTTTTAAAAGTTGACGTATGCAGTCACTGCTTGCTTGCATGTGCTTACAATTTAATAATAATAATAATAATAATAATGGATACTTATATAGCACACTATCCAGAAATCTGCTCTAGGTGCTTTACAAAAACGCTTTTGATAACATAAAACATTATATCTATGTTACATACACACACCAAAATGTGACCACACACACACACACACGCGCGCGCGCGCGCGCGCGCACACACACACACACACACACTGCATACATACATTTTAACATACATGTGTATCTAACAGCTACCCTAACACATACGCACACATAGGCAGGCACAAACTTACATAGACACACGCACACACAATACACATTCATATACATGCATGTAGTTGTGGACCTGCCACAATTGAACTTATTGCTGAGGGAAAAGGTGAGTTTTGAGACGAGATTTAAAAGATGCGAGGGAATCAGAATGACGGAGGTTATCAGGGAGCTTGTTCCACGTCTTTGGCGATTGAAAAGAAAACGATCTGTGTCCATAGGTCTTACTTCTGACGTGAGGTATCCTGAGAAGTCGAGTATCAGAGGAAGAACGGAGCTGGCGAGACGGGGTATAGATATGGATGAGTTCAGAAAGATATTTGGGGCCAGATCCGTTGACTGCAGAAAAGGTCAGAGTGGATAGCTTATAGTCTATTCGATCAGAAACAGGCAACCAGTGGAGAGACTGAAGGAGAGGAGAAACATGGTCAAATTTAGAAGCTCTGCAAATGAGTCTGGCAGCGTTATTCTGAATTCTTTGGAGTCTGTCTAACAGGTATTTGGGAAGGCCGGCCAAAAGAGAGTTGCAGTAATCCAATCTTGAGAGAACCAGAGAGCATACAAGTGTCTTGGTTGCATCGGTTGAGAGATAGTGGCGGATAGAGCTGATTCTACGCAGTTCCAAATAGGCAACTTTACAGATATTCGAAATGTGCTGTTGGAAGGAAAGAGACTGGTCCAGGATTACACCAAGACTGCGAACAGAGGGAGAAAGTGAAACAGGTGTGCTACTGATCAGAACAGAGTCAGGAAAGGAAGGATGTTGACGAAACTTCTTTGGACAGGTTATCATAAATTCAGTCTTATCATCATTTAATTGCAGCTTGTTGAGAGTCATCCAGTCCTTTAGGCCAGCAATGCACTCCTGTGTTTGAGTCACCAGTGTATCAAATTCAGCTATGGAAGCCGACTGATAAAGTTGTGTGTCATCAGCAAAGCTCTCATGCGACATCGCATGATGACTGATGACATCCGACACAGGAGCCGCATACAGCACGAAAAGAACAGGACCTAGGACGGACCCTTGTGGGACACCACATTTCAAGGCAGATACTCTAGAGTATGTACCATTTACACACACTTTCTGTGTACGATCTGACAGGTAAGACGTGATCCATGCTAGTGCAGTGTCACGAATACCAAAGGAAGTTTTAAGTCTGTTCAAGAGGATAGAGTGGTCGATAGTGTCAAAAGCTGCTGACAAATCTAAGAGAGCGAGAAAAGATATCTTATCCTCATCAAATCCCGAAAGCAAATCATTCACTATTCTAAGGAGGGCTGTTTCGCAACTATGACCACGTCTATAAGCTGACTGGTGGGAATTAAGTAAACCATTCTGCTCCAGATGAGCTAAGAGCTGAGACAATATGATCTTTTCTAGCAGTTTTGATAAAAATGACAGATTAGAGACAGGTCGATAATTTTTCAAACAATTATGATCCAAAGATGGTTTCTTGATGAGTGGACGTACAACAGCAGATTTGAAGCTTTCAGGGAAACAACCAGACAGTAAGGAAGAATTAATGACATGAGTAATATGTGGCAGTAGAACATCAATACATTCAACCAGCAAAGAAGACGGGACAGGGTCAAGCTCACAGGATTTCGGACAAGCGCTCAGACACACTTTCTTCACAAAATCTTCAGTAACCGGTTGGAAACAATGTAAAACAGGACCACTGTACACGCGTTCTTGAACGGGTGAAGAAGGAGACACAACAGAGTCAAGCTTCTCACGAATGCCTGATATTTTGCCGGTGAAGAAGTCAGAAAACTTTTGAGGGAGTTCCTGCACCGAAAATGTTGTAGGGAGAGGAGTGTTTTTCATTTTACCTAGTAGATTGTTCGTAGCGTTGAAAAGCTGTTTGGCTGTGGTGCATGCAAGTATTTTAGAAGAGTAGAACTTTGACTTTGCCCTGTCAACAATGTTTGTTACATTATTCCTGGCTGTCTGAAAAATGTCCCTACTGATGGTCAAACTAGTGGCACGCCAGTGCCTCTCAGCTCTCCTACTCTCCCGCTTGGCTTCCAACAGCTCTGGTCCCACGGTGTTGTACCAAGGCGACAGGGGACGATTGGAGATCAGGCGCCGAGTCGACGGGGCGTGCCTGTCGAGTGCAGCGCGTAGGACAGTGGATAGCTGGTCAGCAGTCGGCTCAAAAGGGATATTAGTCAGCAGGTCAGCTTTAAATAAGTCTAAGTCGATTGAGGTCAGTGTGCGCACCTCCCTATACACACGGGGCGTGGGAGGTTTGGTGAGGTTCAGATGACACGTCACACTGTGATGGTCGGAGGACAGGGTGTGATCGACGGTGGTAGACTTCAGGAGGCAGTCCTCATTTCTGTGCAACACCCAATCGACGATGTGACCACGATTGTGTGTAGGCTCGGTTACAGACTGGTTAAGATCGAACAAACTGACAATTTCAAGTACTTTAGAGGTATAAAACTGTGTGGGTGAATCAAAATGAAAATTAAAGTCCCCAACAATAAGTAGGGAGCCTGGTAAACTATTAGCGTATTCTAAGAAGTCCGGAAACTGTTCTATGAACATCGTATCAGAAAGTTTATTTTTCTTGTTTGGTGGCGGACGGTAGAGGCAGAACACATTGAGGTGGGAATGTGGCAGCGACAGTGAAAGCTGGGCCAGTTCGAATGAGGCATGGTTGAAGGGAAAGGCAGATGTGTACGTTGTGTGTGGGAGCAGCCTGTCTGACACAACGAAGGCGATTCCTCCCCCGCAAGTTGTTGTAACACGAGGGAAGGAGGTGGTAGTGTAGCCAGGGGGAGCGAGATCTCGACACTTAGCTTCATCCCCAGTACTGCGAAGCCACGTTTCTGTGATACACAGGATGTCGAGGCTGATTGAGAGCAGATGTTCGTTGATCGCTGAGCGTTTGAGGCGAGGACCAACTGACTGGGCGTTGAACAGACCTAGAGAAATTTGAGTTGAGCGGTGGGAGGGAAAGCAGGACAGAGGTACACGAATATGGTTACTAAAGTTGATGCATTTAACAGGATGGTCAGTGGAAGTTACACGTCCAGTACCACACACAACAGCTATCTTCCTCTGCTTGCGACGTCCTGCACGATGAGTGCGAACACGGGGGAGGTGGCAACCTATACCCACACCTCTGATGGCGTCGATGACAGAAGGGTCAAGTGCTGCAGGAGGCACGGACAGGAGTTGGTCCCGTGTGTAAGACACACGGGGAGAATGAGCATTAAGCAAGGGCCTGTGGTAGAGGTCAGCTTCAGGAACACGCGGAGCGGGCTGCGCGTGCGAAAGGGGATGGTGAAGAAATGGCGTGCTCTGACAAGCAAGAATACTTGCCAGGTTACACAGAAAACATGTCCAAATAACTTGAAGTTCCGGTGGCAGAATCGCACAAAACAAGCACCAGTGTATACTCCACTCCATCATAAAATACATACACAACTTTTACGTCAACGCACAATCACATTCCAACACAACTGACGAAAGAAATGAGAGCCAGGACTATGCTGCCTGTCAGGCGTAGCCCTTGCCCTGTGTTTACATACACACACATACTTTTTCTTTCACCCATGTACTCCGTCCATGATCCACTAGTCTATTTGTTTACTCAGGCACAGGGTGAAATCACAAAACTATTGCCTTTCAGTTTGGTTTGTTTACCTCTAAGTGTTCATGTTGCTGGTACTTTGTGTCATGTATAGTGTAGTAATAAAACTTATTTTTACAAAAATCAAGATAAATGAATTGTACATAAGACTTACATAAGAATGTGAGTTGTGAAAAGTTTCTTGCAAAACAGTGAATGTATTTATTTGCATATCAGCTTCCCATTGAAATTTGAATATGAGATTTTTTTAAATGATCTGTTTACTGTTGTATTTTAGAAAATGAAAAGATTCACCTGCCTGATCATTGTCTGTCATAAAATGAAAAGTTTTGTTATCAAAAGTTCTTGAATTAGCCCATATGCAGTCAGCTGGTCTTAAGCAAAATGGATGGACCCACCAAACCTGCAATCCCTAGACATCAGAGCTGCAATGTTGTTGTTTTTTCATTTTGCTCTTTTCGCCAGTATTTTCTTCTCCAATTGACCTTGAGTGGTGATACAGATGAGACAATCAAACAAGTTCCTGTCTGCAGCATGCAATTTGTGCACATGAAAGAACCCTTGGCACAAAGAGGGTTGTCCCTGGCAAAATTCTTTTTGAAAAAGCCACTATAATAGGAAAATAAATGCACTTGCAGGCAGAAACAAAAAAGGGTGGTGCTTTTACTGGAGCGACGTGCTCTCCCCAAGGAGAGCAGCCAGAATTTCACACAGAGAAATCTTTTGTGACAAAAAATTCAGTACAGTGCAGTACAATAAATTATTTAAAAAAAACCAAAAAACAGTTTCTCCTCCTTGAATATGACAGTTGACAGTTTCAGCCCTTGCCATGCTGCAGAATATCACATGAGACAGGTTCTGGAAGAAGATATGGAAAACATTAATTGTTGTGGCTTCTTCTTCTGTTTTTCTTTTTCTTCTCTCTCTCTCTCTCTCTCTCTCTCTCTCTCTCTCTCTCTCTTTTATTTTTTGTCTTTTTTCTGTCTCTCCATCTGCATTGTACAGTGTTTTGTGCATCATATTTTTTGTGCATATTTTATTATCTTTAAATATGTGTATTTCTTATTGTCTTCTGTAGCAAAATGTATATATTTTTCTCCAAAAATCACTGGTATCTGTCACAATCTTTTTCCTGTCTCCCATTATTGCTTTTGTCAATAAAGTTAATGATATTTTGATTTTTTTTAAATTTCTTTTTTACATGCAGTTTTTTTTGTTTTATTTTATTTTTCTTTTCTTTTTTTTATCCATTTGGAATTGCTCTTTTGAATAGGCAGCAATATTCATGCTTTTCCTTTTATGCTTTCCCTGTTCTTATGATTTTTTAGTATTATATCATGGTGTTTTTGGAAAAAGAAAAAAAAAGAAGAAAGAAAGTAATCTGGAGAGCATAGTGACTTTGTTATGTATTGTCACAAGAAAAGGTATATTGCAGTGTAACCAGGAACAACAGGTGTGTTTTTGTTACATGTATATGGTTCTGCTGTTTCACAATTCAGTGGGTTTTCTGTCATGAATACTGCCAGCATGCAAATCATTCACTGTTTGGGTGTGTTGTTCTTTTTCTTGTATTTCTAGCTTCCATCTTCTGCCAGTTATACTCCTTTATGTCTTCAAGACCAACCATCCACTCTCGTTTTTTTGTTTTTGTGTGCTTTGGTTGATTGGTTCAGATGTGCATGTGTGCGTGCATGCGTACGTGTGTGTGTGTGTGTAAACTTGACATTGTGGATTCCAAGGGGTAAATAGCCTATCAGCATAGGTGGAGTTGAAGATCTTGATGTAATCTCTGTTCATAATTTGATAAAAAAAAGATTGGAGATTAAGTTCTGACAGAAGCAGTATGGTCTTTAAAAATGAACAACTGAAAAAAGGATGCTACTTTGATAAAGGCATCTATTGTGCAGATTTGATGTGACAAATGAAAATAGTGCACCTAGTGCTTTGATGAGGGAACTGATTGTTCATAGTCATATGTAATGCCAGTGATGAGAAAAGGGCTCTCTCTAATCATCATGGAAGATATGTAATAATATTACTTTGATGGTTGGTGTTCTTGGTAATTGATCTTGCTGGTGACTTGCTTTACATCTCACACTTCCCTGAATCTTTTTGCCATTTTTGACATGGTATTGTGTCTGACTTTCAACTGTTAATCAGCTTAGTGCCATGTCCTATATTATGGCCTGATTCTGCATTTTATGTGTTGGTAAAGCAGCGTTGGTTGATGGAGACTGGTTGCCTTTATATCACCAGATAATGTTTCAATTTTCAATTCTTTTTCTTTTTTTGAACACACCAGTTGCATGGCAGTTCATAAGAGTGTGATGTTTGCACACACTTGCCAGCAGAGAAAAACAAATGTTGAAGTGGAGAGAATTAGTGATGTGCCTGATCTAATATGTCCCCTGGGTAATTTTTTTTGTTTTGTTTTTTTTGTTTGCATGTACATGTACAATTTTGCCATCACTACAAGTGTGTGGTTACATCTGGCCTGGTCAGTTTTTCAGCTGTTTTTCACTGAATAGTTGGCTCTGTTTTTGCTCTGCCTAAATGTTCTGAGCTCTTACACTATCTGTGTAATAACTCTTCAGCTCCTCATGGTTTATGAATGCATGCTAGAGCAAGGTGGGGGTGGGGGGAGCCCTTGTTTTTAATTGTTTTTATATTAAGGTCAGTAATTACCTGTGTGCTTTTGGGTGGTGAATTTTCTTGTTGTCTGAACAACATACCCATGTCGGGGCATTGTCAGTTCTTAGCTGTTGTTTGGTTTTGTTTGGTTTTTAGTGATAAGAGAAATGTCATCAGTCAGTGGCCAGAGAAACTGATGTGGAGTTTAAGTCAGAACCAGTTTTGCAAGGTTTCCCCTTTCCCACCTCTTACCCCCACATCCCCCACCTGTTTCTATGTTCACGGGGTGAAATTCCCGCACATCGAACTTCAAGTGCCGCTGGGCTTTTATTTGTGTTTTAACTGTGTCATACGCATACCATAGGGCATGCATGCTCACTATGGTGTTTCCATCATCCACTGAATACTGACTTGGTTTACAGGATCTTTATTATGCATATTTGATCTTTTGAATGTGCATACACATGAACAAGATTAAAGCACAAGAAGCTCTGCTCAGTGTTGACCTGTGAGATCAGAAAATCTGTGACCTAAACAGGCACTGATACCAGGATTTAACCTAGGATCCTCAGATTGGAAGTCCAATGCTGTAACCATTCGGTTATTGTGTCCATCACAAGGTACTCCTCACCTTACAGCCCCACCCCCACCCCCTCCACTTATTCCTCTCCTGTCTGGTCAGAAGTGCAGTTATATGAAGATTTGTAAACACCCATCCATCCGCCTGTTGTGTTCCATGTACTGAAATCTGGCCAGCAGTTTGATGATTTCTTTCATCATTTTCATCCTATTACTGTTTGGTACGGAAACATTTCTAAGGCAGAAGTTACAGCCCTAAACAGAATTGTAAAAACTGCCAACAAGATTACCAGGGCTGATCTAACTTCTCTAGAAGACATATATTATAAGCGGCTACTCAAAAAGGCAAAATCAGTCAGCCAGGACACATCACATCCAGCTTTTGGAATTTTCGAGATGCTCCCCTCTGGTCGATGGTACAGAAGTATAAGGACGAAAACCAATTGCTTCGCCAATAGCTTTTTCCCCTAAGCAGTCAATGCCCTGTCTCTCGAACAAATCCAGTATGATAAATAGAATTGTGAAGTCAACAACCATCTACCTGAAGATCTAGTGATCAGCCCCATCCACATGTAATCTGCGGCTTCTGTTCAAACGTGTGTGTGTGTGTTTATGAGAGAGAGAGAGAGAGTGTGTGTGTGTGTGCGTGCAGTGCGTGCATGCGTGAGTATGCACAAGTTTTTATATTGATATGCACTTGTATGTATCCTGACTTCTAGTGTATCTGTGTTTGTGTATGATTTTTGATTTATGTTCGTACTTTGTTGTGTACTGTCACCCCCAATATTCCTTGTGACCCCGGTACACTTGGCAGTAAAGACATACTCTATTCTATTCTGTTCTGTTTCTGAGAGTGCTGTCTAGAACTGATCAGGAAAGACAGCCTGTCTGTCCACCTCCGGTTTAGTATGAATTTCATTACAATTCTGATTGTCTGAATTACTGTGTGATTCGCATATGTTCACTGCAAGCAGGCCTGCTCTTAACAATGCTCTTAACTTTTTTGTTGTTGTTTTTTTATTTTATAAAGCCAAATTCCTGTCATGCTTGTAAACTCTATTAATTCTTAACATTTATTCCTCATGTGCTTTAACCCAGTTTCTGGATATGCTGTCAGTGAAGATTTGTTCAAGTGCTTGTAGCATTGTCATTCGTTCGCTGTCAGTGTGCGGCACAATTCACTGATGGTGGCACAGCAAGCCGTGGAATGTGTCAGCCCACTTGCACACCTCTGATAGCATCTACTAACCGTTTTTAGCTTCACAACAATACTTCGCACATACTTTCTTTACTGACTTGTAAATATACTTTTTTGAATAGTCTGTCGTCAGCTACTGTGAGTTCTAATCTGACTTGTTTTAGTATATTTTATGGTACATATGTTCATTTTTATGTTGGTGTTCACAATGAGCTTGTGATTGCACACGTGAACTTCCATGTGGATTAATAAAGTGTTTTTGAATTGAATGGAATTTTTTTTAGAATTAGTATAGATTATTGCATATTTCAAGAAACAACTCTTAGGTAATTCAGCTTGTGGTTGGGTTTGTTTTTCTTTTCATTTTTTCGGTTAAATTAAAATCATACACCTGATAATGAATATTCATGGGATACCATTTGTGCGTATCAGTAATGAATACAAGTCAGAGACATGACCATGGTGCTCACCGAAGATGGAATGTTTTGTGTGTAAACTCAACATGAAAGTTGGTCATAAGCACAGCCATGTTTGACCCACAAAGTCTGTATTGCTGAATGATTGTGAAAATAGTAGCCATGTTACACTGTATATACCTACGATACAGGTTCTTCGTGCTACAATTTTGGAAAGGATAACATACTGAACTGTGAGTGAGGAAGAACAACTACTGAATCTGTGAACAATGAAGAGCAAACTGGAATTGTGAATTCTGAAGAAGAGATATTGGACAGTGAATACCGCAGAACAAATATTGGAACTGTTTATATGGAAGAACCACTAATGGACTGCGAATCTGCAGAACAAATATTGGAACTGTCAATACCAAAGAACAAACAAAGAACAAATATTGGACTGAACATTGAAGAATGAAATATTGGACTGTGATTAACTCACTCCATGCCAAGAGTTTTTGCCCTTGCCAATCCCTGAAAACCCAGGGTTTGTATAGGATGGGGAAAAAATTGTAAAAAAACCAAATAAACACCCAGACAATTGATATTTAGTATATGTATGCAAGGAATGTTGTTCCATATGTGTGCAAAAAATCAAAGTATTTACTCACCATCTTGATGTTGATCGCGGTATCCATATTTAGTGTATTTTTTTAGCATTTTTGCACCCATCAGAAAGGTACACCAACATGTTCCACATCACATTCTAACACTATTTGAGGAACTGAAGACCTAGTGCATGGAATGAAGTATGAACAGGTGGTGAAGAAAGTTGAAATTCACACATACAAAAAAAAAAATATATATTGTCTCTACATAATGAAAATCAAAGAACAAAGAAAAAAAAACTCAACCGGCTGGGTGTTGACTGGCCAGTCAGCTGACAAACCTGGTATGCCAGTGAAGGGATGTGCAAGAGGGAAAAAGGAAAAATTGTCAGTCCAATCACTGGTGAAAACACTTGCAAAATCGTCCATTTCCTCAGTGGTTTCGTCGTCTGTGCCTGTCTCATCCGCTGGCACATGTTCCTCACTTTCCTCTCCATTGTAAACACTCTCTTCAGCGGCCGAATCTGTTTCTAGTTCATCGGGATCTGGTTCAAATTAACTGTCCGAAGAATCAACATTATCTCCTTCGACATCAGAGCCTTCAGTTTGGATCATTTCCAAAGCATCTTCGACGCTGAGTAACATTTCACCTCTCCGACCGTGTCGAACACTTCGCCGTGACGCCATCTGGTCAAACAACTTACAAAGCTGACAGGGGGCACGCTTTGTTATCAACTGCGGTTGAGCTTATCGCGACACACACGCAGCGTGTGTGAATGAAAAGCTGACCAGAGGTGACGTAAGATATCACATCTGCTTGTGATTTTCGCATCCGACTCGTCACTCCGACAGCACGACTTTTTAAAATCCAAGTCCGCATATGCGGCCATTGGCATCCAACGCTTTCTCCGACGATGTCCGCATATGCGGACAATGGCAGCGAGTGAGTTAATGGAGAAGAAATATTGGAACTGTGAATTCTGAAGTACACACATATTGGAACTGTGAATTTTGAAGAAAAAAATATTTGACTATTAACACTGAAGAAATATTGAAACTGTGAATTCTGAAGAACACATATTGGTACCATGAATTCTGGAGAAAAAATATTTGGCTATTAATACTGAAGAACAAATATTGGAACTGTGAATACTGATGAAGAACAAATATTGGAACTGTGAATACTGATGAAGAACAAATATTGGAACTGTGAACAATGAAGAACAAATATTGGAACTGTGAATACTGATATTCGAACTGTGAATACTGAAGAACAAATATTCGAACTGTGAATACTGAATACTGAAGAACAAAATATTCGAACTGTGAAGAACAAATATTCGAACTGTGAATACTGAAGAACAAAATATTGGACTGTGAGTAATGAAGAACAAAATATTGGAACTGTGAATACTGAAGAACAAAACATTGGACTGTGGGTAAACAAGAACAAATATTAGAACTGTGAATACTGAAGAACAAATATTGGAACTGTGAAATTGGAACTATGAATAATGAAGAACAAATATTGGACTGTGAATAATGAAGAACAAATATTGGAACTGTGAACAATGAAGAACAAAATACTGAAGAACAAATATTGGAACAGTGAATACTGAAGAACAAATATTAGAACTGTGAATACTGAAGAACAAATATTGGACTGTGAACAATGAAGAACAAACAAATATTGGAACTGTGAATACTGAAGAACAAAATGTTGGACTGTGAACAATGAAGAACCAATATTGGACTGTGAACAATGAAGAACAAATATTGGAACTGTGAATACTGAAGAACAAAATATTGGACTGTGGGTAAACCAGAACTTCTTCTTCTTCTCCGTTCACTTGTATGCACACGAGTGGGGTTTTACGTGTATGACCATTTTTACTCCGCCATGTAGGCAGCCATACTCCATTTTCAGGGGTGTGCATGCTGGGTATGTTCTTGTTTCCATAACCCACCGAACGCTGACATGGATTACAGGATCTTTAATGTGCGTATTTGATCTTCTGCTTGCATATACACACGAAGGGGGTTCAGGCACTAGCAGGTCTGCACATATATTGACCTGGGAGATCGTAAAAATCTCCACCTTTTACCCACCAGGCGCCGTCACCATGATTCAAACCCGGGACCCTCAGATTGACAGTCCAACGCTTTAACCACTCGGCTATTGCGCCCGTCGGTAAACCAGAACAAATATTGGAACTGTGAATAATGACAAAGTACTGGGACAAATACAGGAACTGTAATTGATAAAGGACAAATAGTGGACAAACACTAGAGCTGTGAATAATGAAAAACAAACATTTGACCTGTGAATGATGAAGACTAAGTTGGTACTGTGATTAGTGATAGTGAAGAATAAATACAGGAACTGTGGATATACGCAAACAAACATTTGACTGTGAATACTGGAGAACAAATATCGGACTGCGAATAATGAGAAACACATACTGGAACTGTGAACAATAAAGAACAAATACTGGAACTGTAAATAATGACAGTACTGGAACTGTAAATTACGAAGAAAAACTTCTTGAGTTGTGAATAATTACAAACTGGAACTGTGAATAATGAAAGAGCAAATGCTGGAACAGTGAATAAGGAGCAGATATTGGAACTGAATGGTGAAGAAAAAATACTGGAACTGTCAGGCAGTCCCTGAATGAAACACACAGTCTGCACCACCTGTAGTTGGTTTTTTCCCCATTCCTAGAAAATTGTCGGTTGGTGTGTTTATGTGTGTATTTGGGTAAGCATTGTGTGTTTTTTGTGTGCATATATGTGTTTGTGTGGATGTATCATTATGTGTGTGTGTATGTTTATATGTGTGTGTGTGTTTATATGTGTGAGTGTGTATTTTTATGTATATGTATGTTGGCAAGCGTGTTTGTGTATGTACACAAGCCTGTTTGTGTGTCCATGGATGCCAGTGTAGGTGCACATCTATGAGTGTTTTTTAAAACTTCTATTCATCCCTGTTGTGTGTGCCTGCAGAAATCCAAGCACTCAGACATTGTGACCAGTTCTTACATTCCGGAGCACCTGTTCAAGGGAATCACCATCACCATCGTCATGGGGTCCATGATCACTGGCATCCTCATTCCTAATGGTGAGAACACAGAATTCAGTGACAGATCCATAGTCTCTTTCATTGAATGCTTTTAAGTTGTTCAGTCAAGGCTAAGTGGTGTAAATGGAATGATCTGTTTCCATATTATTTGTACCTAAAAGGTTAAAGGTCTGGGATGCCGGGGGTCTTTCAGTATAAATAGCATCCCCGCCTTCTGGAAATTCTGTGTTAGAAAGTTCATTTCTATCGCTCTCTTTGTTTCTGCCTTGCTTCTTTCTTCACTGTTGTCTCCTTTTTCTGCCTTCTCAGTCCATTCCCCTTTCTTTTTACAAGCAAGCCTTGACACTTTTTTCTGTTTTCCGCAGTATATGATGTACTATCTGTGCTGTTTTGCTCTGGTGATTAGGTAGTGAGATGTAAACACTGGGATGGGCACTAGCTGCCCATTCTGCAGTGTTATTTGCTTATATGGCCTTTTTAATGTATTTTTTGTTTGGCCTTGAAGTAATCTGGGGATGATAAATTAAGTGAAATGACTGACGTTCTCAGCATGGCCTAGTCTTATTTGCCATAAGGAGCTAAATGGTTGGGATACTGTGTCATGAACTGTGTTTGTGGGTTTGTATTAGTGTGGGTTTTTTTGGGGGGAGGGGGGAGTTAGATGTGACAGTTTTGTGTTGACGCGATTGAGGATTTGTATGGTTTGACAGTGCTGATATGGCCCTGTGCAGTCGACTAGAAACAACAAGAACAAGAATATGAAAGCCTTTTATGGCCACCGGGGCAATGATTTCGTACCCACTGTGTCTAGAGCTTGGCGTATGAAGATGAGGCCCAGTCCTCTCCCTCCACTGTTTTAACTGTCCCCACACGAAGTCAGACACCCATTCACACTTGGGTGGAGTGAGGAAAATCAGAGTAAAGTGCTTTTCCCAAGCACACTCCACCATGCTGAAATTGGGCCTTGAAGAGTTGAACCCTGATCACTGGTGAACACTGGATCAGAAGCCCAGTGATTGATTTGGCCACAGTGCCTTCTACAGTATATGTACCTAAAGTAAGCATATAGGTTTCTGTCTGTCTCTTTTTGACTGTCCTCTGATATGTTGCAAACATGTACATTCTTTGACAACAAAGCTTACTGAGCACTTTCAGTGTCTGCTTCTGCCCACTTGCAGTGTGGTCTGTGTGAGACATTGTGGATGGAACACAACTTTACCAATGTCTGTCACTGTGTGAGGTGGGTTTTGGTGCTAAATCCAGCAATTGCAGTTGCTTTTGCTTTTGGATTTGGAAATACTGTCTCACTAGCCTTGTCAGACTGACATGCGTCTGTTCCAGTTGTGTTATGTATTACTTGCATGGTCTGGTTTCAGTGGAGTTTGTGCTGGGTTTGAATGGCGCAATCACGGGCACTTTGATCTGTTATATCTTTCCTGCACTATTCTTCCTGCAAGTTAGTAAGCCAGAAGGGAAAACTGTTGCTCAGGTATGTACACAGAATTTTTTGTTGTTGAACTTTTACATTATTGTTTGATTGCTCATGGTCCTTTGTTTTGATTCTGTTTTGGGATTTTACCCATTAATGCTGACATTATATATTTTATTGACATTTGGATTTTGTGTGGTCATTGTTTTGCAACAGATATGGAATTTCTACACTGAAACACTTATTTTGTTTCTTTGTTTATATGCATGTGCCTGAGGTTATGTCTGTGTACATGAGTACATGCGCAAGAGAGGAGTGCATTGAGTTGTGTTCAAGAAATGTTCTCTTCAAGAATTAATTTTATGATTATGACTATTTTAGCTACTGTATCTGTTCATGCAATTGGATTAGTGTATGCCCCAAAGCAAAAGGCATCATATTGCAGCTGGTGTGGACTTTTGTATGATGTGACTGATACATCTTGAACCAACGAATTGATGTTCTCTGTGTGTGAAATGACAGGAATGACCATTTATGTTCAGTTTTCATGTCTTTATAGGGACATGGGTGGGAGACAGATTTAGCATTTGAAAATCAGTGGTATTGTATCATTTCCTTTTTTCAAAGCAAGTCTTGCTGTACTTTGGTCAGCTTTCTGAGCATGGGCATATCATTTTCCTCACTAGAAATTACAAAATGTGTGTGTGTGCATGCATGTGTGTGTGGAGAGGGTTTGGGGGTTGGGGGGTCAGCTTTCTGCATACAGGCAAATTACTTTAGTAGTGAGAATACATTAAAAACATCATACGTGTATGTGTGTTTGTGGTGTGGTATTGTTATGTTTTAAGGTATTTGACAGTTTGACAGTCTCACCCTTCCTATGATGTTGGGACAGTAAGACATGACTTGTGGTGTGTGTGCATGTGTGTGTGGTGGTGGTGGTGGTGTTTTGTTTTAAGGCGTATGATAGCTTGATAGGCTTACCCAGCCCATAATATATGGATAAGGAGTTTTGACCTGTGTGTGTGTGTGTGTGTGTGTGTGTGTGTGTGTGTGTGTGTGTGTGTGTGCAGATTGTGCTGGCCCTGGGCGTGGCCATCCTGTTGGTCAGCACCTTCACCACGCTGTATGCCCAGGACAAAAGTCACACTGCTGAGGACGTGCAGAAAGCTGTGCAGGAGGCCGCCGACAGGGTCAAAGTTGGTGACCTTCCCCAAGATCACATTGAAAACAGGGAGGCTGTACCACACTTACCTAGAGGTGACTGGATAATTTGGAAACTTACCTACCCTCTGAAGGATGGTAGTTGAGTAGTCTGAGAAACATTGATGAATCTGAATATGAAGTAATGCCTTTAAAATGCCAGTGTTCAGTTGCAAGACTTTCAGTTTTATTATAATTTGGTGGCTGAAGTTTTGTTGCGCAATTGGTCTACACTCATGAAAATGTCTGTAAAAGCCTTTATTGATGCCAAGTGTTGTATTAGATATATTAGAGTTGGTGATAAAATCACACACACACACACACACACACACACACACACACACACACACATACACACATGCATGCATGCATGCACACACACACACACACATATACACACATGCATGCATGCACACATGCACTTTCGAGAGAGTCATTGAGAGTATTCTGAAGTGCATTGGGAGTGTTCTGAATGCAAAGCAAAATCTGTGCTGATAACTCTTTGTTTTTTTGTTTGTTTTTTCTTTTTTTTCTTTTTTCCTTTTTGTGATTAACTTTACTTCAGTTCCATTCAGTGTAAAAGTGAATCCCCCTGTCTCATGCAAGTCTGTCCTGAGTTATTGTGCTCCGAAATTCATAGCTGTTGCATTGATCTAGGTTCATGTCCTCACTGTGTATGTTCTTGCTCAGAGAATGCCAACCAGGAGAAGAACAAGGGACGCCTGGAACCACCATACCCTTTTGCCCCTGTTGAAAAAGTAAAGGTAAACCAAATATAATCTGAGTTAGGCTTCAGTGGTGAATTCTAGGTTGTGTGTGTCTGTGTGTGTGTGTTCTTATGTGTATGTAGAGCATTGTTCATCAAAATTCATATTAGGCTTTTGTTGGCTATTGTTGATTATTATTCTTATTGAAAATGAAAAATAAGACATTCAGAAAGAAGTAAGATTATGTCTGCTGACTCTGTGAAACGCAAGTAAAGAAAATATAAAGTTTTCTCCTGTGGTTTATTCCAGAGATTCTCATCAGCTGTCTTTTGCATCCTAGAGTCGTTTTTAGCCAGCTTAAACCAAGGAGTAGAAAGACACTGTAAAAAGAAATATTTGACATGGAACTTATCTAAGTCTGACTGAATATGACTAAACAATTTAAAATCAATTATATAAATCACTGTGAAAGGAGTTCAGCGTCTCTCTAGATCCTTCACAAGGATCTACAGTGTGTTGACTGTAGCTGAAGCAGGCAACTGACTTTTCATTGTTTGGAGATTTGTCAGTTGTGTCCTGGCTACCAGCTGAAACAAGGCATTGGTTCTTAATATGCATGAAATAGATGTAAGTGATATTCATGCTGCAAACACATCACTTAACGAACAAGTTGATTGACTCAGCTGTCAAGGGCAGGGCAGTTACTATGGTCAGAGCTGTCCTTCATCAATTGTTTGGTCTGTTTTCCACTGCACTTGCATCGCCTCATAAAACACTGTGGCTTTCAAGCATGACCAGAGCAAGTGGCTGTAGCACCACTGCAGCATTGTGTGACTCTTTGGTGCCATCCATTTTGCAGGACAGAGATAGGTCTTTGAGTGGATGAACAACTGTGGTTATAATGTGTATATTTGTGTTTGTATATGATTTCCAATTCATGTCTGCACATTTTATATTCTGTCCCCCCTAATTAGCATTTAAGATCTATTCTGTTCTATCTACTTCTCAGTCCCCCATTTCTCCTTCCCCAGACCCTGTGCAGTGTATATTAGGATATGATTATATATTGTAAATGGTTGATCGTTTTGGACTTGGGCATTTGATAACATCACAAATATTTAAAGAAGAAAAAAAAGACTTG
Source organism: Babylonia areolata (assembly GCF_041734735.1). Classification (NCBI taxonomy): domain Eukaryota; kingdom Metazoa; phylum Mollusca; class Gastropoda; order Neogastropoda; family Buccinidae; genus Babylonia; species Babylonia areolata. Next base: position 40,205,886 of record NC_134876.1, on the reverse strand, counting down.
TATGTTGGATTTCATTCCTCAACATGCTGTCCACCAGGATGATGATGTAGCAAAGCAGAGAGAAAAACAAGCTGAGGGCAACCAAGATGTGAAGAAAGCGGCCGCTCACATTGCAGACAAGAAAGTGAAGGAGGAGAAGGCGAAGAACGTTGTCCCTGATGTGAAGAAGGACACCTTTGATGCCCAGCAGCACCAACGGGAGCTGCCTCAAAAGGAGCAGAAGGTAGTGGTGCCAGAGCTTCAGCAACAACAGGTGAGTTCACATCACAGAGGTAGAGGTAGTGCCAGACTTCTTGACTGAAATGAGAAAGTTGATTGAATGAGAGGGGGATTGATGATGATTCATATTAATCAGTGACTCATGATTGGAAAATGTCAGAAAAGTGAGCATGGTGATTTGTCTGATTAATGAGTGAATTTGGGATGTGTGCGTATATGTGCTCAATCACAATTTGTTTCAAGTAATTGAATCTGCAGCCCACTGACAACTGAATTCTTTTTCTTTTCTTTTTTGTTGTTGGTCTTTTGTTCCACTGCATGCTCTTGTAAGATATTCCTATTGCCATTCATGGTGATAATTATATTTTAACTGTATGCAGTATTAACTGGAAATTAACAAATGATAAGGCCAGGAGATGAAATGATTAACAAATAGTAAAGAGTGGTAACTTTTATTTACCTGTGTGCTAGCTGATTCAGTAGCATTAGCATCACTGACTTGAAGTTGTGTGCCTTGTGTAATGGAGAGAGTTACCACTCTTTACTATTTGTTAACATATGCAGTATTACTTTTCCTTATCCATCATCATTGGTTTTTTGTTTTTTTTAATAGTTTATATATTACTAGGACAGCTAACATTTTAAAAGATTTCATAACTGATTGTGAGTGGCAACTCTTCATGGCAAGTTCTTGAAAAAAGGAAAGTTGGAATGACTTAAGTCTGATGACTGGATATTGTTTTGTTTCAGCCACAACAGCAGGACGCTGCTGCCCTGCAGCAGCCAGGCAGAATGAAACAAGATCAGAACGTCGTTAATCAGCAGCCAGTTGTGGCACAAGATCAGAACGTCATGAACCAACCCCCAGTTTTACCAGCTCAGGGTCAAGGAGCGGCGAATCAGGACATGGCTCAAGGTCAGGCAGGAGCAAACAACCCCCCAGCAGGGTTGCAGGGTCAGAGTGGTGTGAACCAGCCCCAGGTTTTGGCACAGAATCAAAATGAAGGGAACCCGGCCCAGGGTTTAGCACAGCAGGGTCAGGACAGGGTGAACCAGCCTCAGGCCATGGTACAAGGTCAGGGAGTGCAGCAGCCCCAGGTGTTGGCTCAGCAGGGTGCAGACCCAGCCCTTCAGTTCCAGGGCGTGGGGCAGCAGCAGGGTCAGGGAAGACCCGCTGACCAGCTGGCCCCTGTGGTGCAGCAACAGCACGGTCAGGGAAGACCTGTTGACCAGCAGGCACCTGCAGTTCAGCAGCAAGATCTGCCTCAACAGGAACAGGGCCTCCAGCAGGGTCAGGCCATTCCCGGCAAGCAGCACCCGGACGCTATGCTGCAGCCAGACAAAGCAGCTCTGGGCCAGCAGCAGGCGGTGTTCCAGGACAGAGAGATACTGGCCGATCAGGGAGGGCAGTCCCAGCAGAGGTAGGGTGGTGGTGGCTGGAGGGTGAAGGGGAGGCTCTGGGTCTGTGGGAAGGCTATGGACTGTTGACACTGTACACAGCTCCAGTCATGTCTTCCACAATGGAGAGACTGTGAGGACTTCTACATTGTGCAGAACATTCAACAGCACACACAGTGCAGCAGGACATGTGGGGTGGGGGTCATGGCTGAAGAGAGTTCCCCCCAATGTGCAATGACATGTGGCAGGCAATGCATCAAAGCCATGACGTGCTTTGCTCATGTCTTTCTCTTGTGCTTTAACCATGTCTTTCTCTGTTCTTGTGCTTCACACATGTCTTTCTCTTTGTCAGTCCTCTTCACCTGCTATTTGAAACAAACAAACAACAACAAAACTGTCTTACAATCTCATTCAGGAAGCTTGCACATTGCTTGAAATAACAGTTGCTTAAGTAGTTACATTTACAATGCAGTGGGAAAGCATTTGTGCAATGGTTAAATAGATTTGTAAATACATTCTCAGTTGTATAACCTTTAGTCTTTACATTGGACAGGAAAAAGGCTTTTGCGCACTGGTCTTAGCTCCATTTAGCAGTGAGCAAGGTGGGAATCTATCTTACATATCGGGAATGCTAAAGCTTTGAATTGCCTAAATTTAGTTTTCACATCATGTGCGCACAAAATGTGAGTGTGCAATCACCCTGTTTTGGCTGTCTCTGCATGTGTGTGTTTGTGTATGTGTGTAGCATTTTGGATGTGGAAAGTATGGTCACTTAACTCTCTCCATACGAACGGCGTAAGAGACGACGTTAACAGCGTTTCTCCCCAATTACCACCATCAAAATATTACAAGCGGAAGGCTCTTACACTGAAGAGGTGAGTGTTCATAAAGAGTACCGCAATTCTGACGACGGAAGCTAAAGGTTGGATCATTGAGACACCCACTGGACATCCGAGGGGTCTGTGTAGAGGAGAAGAGAGGACTGAGTGAGTTAATATATTTGTGAACAATGATGAGTTTCATTTATCAAGCTTGTCTTTTTATTACAGAAAAAAAAATACTTATGTCTTTTCAGTTGTAACAGAATTTGAAATGCAAAACCAGATCTCAGATTTAAAGAGCATCAGCTTGTAAAATGCAATACCAAAATTCATAAAAGGCATCCCAATGGACTGGGTTACTTTGTATATTTAATATTTTCTTTCTTTCTTATTTTTTTCTTTCTTTGTACGTACATGATACCTGAGTCATAAAGGCTTTGCATCCTGCATTTACCAGTTGAAAAACACATTCTGTACATCATGTTGATGCTTGTTTTCCCCATTTTGGACACTGCTACAGTACCAGGCTGAGTGTTACACTGGTGGCCCAGTCCTGCAGTGCGGACTGTCTCAGAATGTGGATAATCAGTGTGGTTCAATCAAATGAAATAATGGCTTAGATTCAAAGGATATCTCCTCTTGATGTTCTGCTTGATAAATGTTAGGAATCATCATATGAATATCTACATTTATCATTTGCATTACTCAGTTAAAATCTAAACTTAGTCGATAAAAGTTTGGGCTTTCATTATTTAGAAAAGAAAGAAAAAATAATAATGTAAAGCAGAAAAGCTTGCAGACAATCAGGGATCTGTGCAGATTGGACATTTCCATTGTTAGTCTATTTCTGTTAATCTGCTAAATGTATTGGGGGGTTTTTTCCAAGATTTTTTAACAGACTTCAGTTATACAAATTTCTAGGCTGATATACCAATCTGCTAACATACTGTAACTGTTCTTTCAAAAGAAATGATTGTGTCATTTGTCTTAATCACTGTTGTTATGTTATGAAAACTTATGGCAGATGTCACACCAGAAACTAATCTGGAGGTGCCTGTCCATAATGTGATGGAGGAAGTAGAAAATGTGACAGTGGGAATCTGCTTGGTACAATTTTCTCTTCATTTCCAGGTGGAATTTTCAAAGATTACCAGCACAGATCATACTTTCATTTTCACAAGTTTACAGTGACTCGTTTCTAATAGCCAGAATAGTGCTTCTCACTGGACCCAAACAGCTAGACCTATTCCAGGGAAGAGAAGAAAAAAAAGTAGTGGCTTGGTCTCCTCATTTCACAAGTAGCTGATGCCCCCCTCATAACAACTCATGTTGACATCTCACTCTGGTAGACATATAAAGCTCTTTCTATGGTCATTTTGGCGGCCAGGTATTACTTGAGTTTCTGGCAGATGTCTTTGCCGGGATTGAGTCTCTGAAAATCCTCCTAACCATTTAAGGTCCGGTTGGTGACAGGTTTCTGTGTCCAGTCAGAATGCTGGGTTAACTGAAATGTTCAAGTTCCTTAACACCCTGTTGTGTATCTCATGGAACTGGGACCAATGACTGAGAGAGCTGATACTCCTCACCACATGGAACCTTGTCTGCAGAAGTGATACTACCTGTACAGCCCTGTCTCGATGCATTGTGGAGGTTATTATTCAGGATCCTGTTTAGAAGCCAACTGCTCTGGCCATTGGTCAAGCTGCAAGACATTTTGGATGTAGGTGTACTTGGAAATAAGCATAGATGTTCTGTATGAGAGAAAAAGTTGTGTGTGAGATGCATGACTCCAGGTGCTTGAACCCATACTGGGCTTTGCCTCACCAGCCATGGTGCTGGACCAACCTTGCCACAGTTTACACTAAGAACGTGTGTCATTATGGGGGATGACTTTCATTGCCTGAACAAAAGATTTGATGCTTTTCATCTGTTGGAGCAAACAACATGTGAGTCATTTTTGCATTTGTAAGCTATTTGTATGTTGAAAATTGTTCATTACAAACTCTAAAGTTTCATTCTCCAAATCCCTGTAACTTTGTTGTTGTTGCTGTTGTTGTTGTTTTTGGTTGGTTGGTTGGTTGGTTGCACACAGGTAGTGGGACTTACATATGTGTTTGATTGCAGAGTAAGCATTGAGCAAGAAAGAAATGTATGCACTGTCTTGTCACTTCGTCCGTAGAAAAGGCCGGTGAGTTTGGGTAGACATTACAAGATGCTGACATTGTCTTTTAGCTTTATGGTTGAGGAGGACCATCTGAGGTATCAAATGTATCATGTGTTACCACCATTACCACAGGAAACATTTGAGAGCATTAAGTATTGAGTGCATTGCACTTTAGTAACATGCTCTTCCACATGGAGAGCTCGCTGAATTTGATACACAGAAATCTATGACAAAAAGTAACACAATACAAAATACATATCAGTTAGAACATGTTGTAAACCCAGCGCCTGTCAACTCCACAAATGTAATGGTGATGGTTCCACAGTAGTGTTAGTGTGTACTGATTTTGACTTTGTACAACATACCGGATGAGTTGAGACTTCCAGGGTCAGCTTATTGTGTAATGAAATGATTTGTACACAAATGTTCAGACATTACATGAAACAACTCAAGTCAAACATGTCAATAAACAAGGTATAGAGTTTACTGTATATAACAGTTAGCTGATTATGTTCACAGCTTTCAAATGATTGAATAGTTGTAATAAATGTTTCAACTGACTGGCCACAACAGGGTGAAAAAGGTTGATTTTCACTCACAAAAAAAAGGTTTTTGATTAATATGAATGATTGAATATTTTTATACATTATTGAAGACATTGTCTTTCATGCACAGTAAGTATAAAGGTTTAAATCTGTATACTTTGGGGGCATTTTTAGCTTTAACTTTTTTTTTTTAATCTTGACTTGTAAGCCTTGCTTCCGGGGAAATCAGGCATTGACTGTATTGTACCCATGGCATATCCCCTGTTTCACTCGCAAACACACACACACACACACACACACACACACACACATTGTCCATCGCCATGCATTGTGTACAATTTATACGGAAGGCTGGTGCGAGAGCAAACAGTAACCAGCTAAACAAAAGAAAGCTTCTTTTGAGCTGGAAAATAAAGGAACTGATAATTTTAGAATGGAGAGAGCCTGATGATTAATTCAGAACCTGCCACAAGAGCAGACAACTTTGTCCATGTCAGATGATGGGACAGCTACTTGAATGACTAATTAGCATTGAAATATGTAGAAAAGTTTCTCCCATAAATTATCCTCCATGAAACTGATTTGAATAGTACTCAGAATAATACAGTAGAATTAAAATCAAACGGAGGAAGCTCTGGATCAGCTTCAGTATAACAGTCTTTCCATAACTTTGGGTTTGAACTTGAGACTTTGTCATAAAGTTAATGATTACTGTGTCAGATCTGTTGACAGGCATGAAACTTTACCCTGAACTATAAGAGGGTAAGAGTCTACTCCACTCCACTCCCAATTTGCCTGGAACATGGAATGATGGATACTTTGAAAAATAATTTAAATGTGGCTAAACATGTGTGGGCATAGCACAATGTCATGTTTGATAACACATTTAATCATCCCCACTCCTAAATGGGCATGAGAGTAAATGGCAGCATGAATGCTTTGAGAGATGAAATGTACTGTGTGTGCCCTGTTTACTTATTTGTATATATTTATGGCGTAAATCCATACTTTGCTTCATTTTGTTGTCCTGGGAACAGTCATTTGATTGTTAAGTTGGCTTCACATGTGGAAATATTCTGTGAGCATGGTGTGTCAAGACTGACTTTGTTGTGATACTATTCTATGAACAGAAAGGAGTCTACTAGGAATGATACCCAAAACTGACCTGTAGACTAAACTGGTTCGCAGATATGCTAGGTGTTCCATGCAAAGTAAAAGACTACTATAACTGGATTCTTCAAGCTTTCACTGATGTTGCATATTCTCAGTGTATTATTGTATGCATGTTGTTCCTCTCCCTGACAAATCTCATTCTATAGAATTTCCTGTTGCATTCCGTGTGATAATTTTCCATACAACTTGAAAAGATCTATTTACCTTTAGTTATTGTGAGAAGATGATGTGAAGTACCCAGCTTTTGTGGTTCAGTCTTTTTTATTTTTCTGTGGATATTTGGACTTGACTGGGGCAAAAGTTTCTCATTGTGGTTTTATGAACTTTGCAAAGAATCCATCTTTCTGCTTGGTCTCCACCCTTGATGTTCCCCTTTGACTTCTTCAACTTAGTTCAGTTGTTTTTAGGCATTGAGTTCAATTGCTTTGTGGCATTTTTTACTTTTATATAACCACAAGAATTGTGCACATTGAAATTACACATGATAAACCAAAGCTGGTCAGAAATTACACATAATAAGCCAAAGCTGCTCAGATGTTTCAAATGGCAAAAACAGAATCATCTCTCTTTATATTGGCTCTGGAATAGTGAAGGAAAGTTGAATCAGATTAGACTCAATGGGAGTCAGATTTCATTGTCTTAAAAAGTATTGCACACATTTCATCTCATGCTTATGTACAGTTTGTGCTTTTGTTGCAGGTTGTTGGTTTCATAGAAAAAAAAAGTCTGTTCTCACTTTGTTATTTGGGTTTTGTGTAATTTAACAAGGATGGGTGGAAATCCATGTTATCTGAAATTTTGGGGGTTTGTCTGGATCTTGATTCTTTTTGTTACTTGTATTGCTCAAGCATACTGACATCGTTGCCTACATTTCTTGAACTGTGCCTTCATTTGCCATGGTATTCTGTTTTCTAAAGTATGAATTTTGCACCAAAACGTGCAGTGTTTGCAACTTTGAAATGCATGTGTAATAGGGCCCGATCTGCAAGCATTTTGTTTTTGTAATAATTGCACCATATTAGTTGATTGTATAATTGTATATATACCCTTTGTCAAGTTATCATGGAACTGTACAGCCAGTGTCTTGTTTTTTAAAAAAGATATTTATTAGAGTTATTACAGGGTAGTGTTGCTACTGTTTAGCAATACTCTAAAATGCATTTTTCTTTAAATCAAATTTTGTACTGGCCTTTGTGGATTTGCTATGTGAGAAGCGTTTTGATCACTGGTAAACCGATTACCATTTTCACCCAACACTAATTTTCTGTTCTGATTCAATATCAGTTAGACATGCAAATAATTTTACTATTGAAGTGTAAAGCAGACATGATGATGCCATTAATTTTTTTCTCAGTACACCTTTGACATACACTTCAGTCCATGTGGATAGTGCCAAGTCATATAAAAATACTTTGTCCACTGTTTCACTTTTCTTGTGAACAGCTCTAGCAATAACTAATTCACACAGAAAACCAGCTGCATAGTATACAAAATTTTTCAATATTTATTTCATGGGCTGCAGCACCAACATACACTCATTCAGATCCATGATTGGGCATCGATGACTTTGTATTCCACCATTTAGGAATTCCCAGTTTTTAGGGATGGGTGCTTACTGGATGTGTTCATGTTTACATGACCCACCAAATTGATAAACAGATTTTTAACTTGCATCCTTGAGGGTTAAGGTACTAGTGGTGGTGTGTGTCCATCGAGATCGATGATGACCATCGTTGTCATCCAGCTGGGGGATGGGGGGAGGGTGGTGGTGAGGGGGGAGGGATACTCATGAATCTATCTGTGAATGTGCAGATGGCTGAATAGTCCAATCTGGGCACGAAATATTCGCTGACAGTTGGGGCAGACAAAGACAGGCATATCATTGTCAGGGAGCTTGTTTTCCCGTGACTTTCTGGCCTGCCTCTTCTGAACAGCTGCAGCAGTCCTGTTGGCCTCGCACAACTTGGCGCCTTTGTGCACAGCAGCGCACCATTTGTCACGGTCCACTGCAGATTCCTCCCAGGAGTCAGGGTTGATATCAAACACTTTCAGAGAGACTTTCAGAGTATCTCTGAAGCGCTTCTTCTGACCTCCGTGTGATCTCTTCCCTTGTTGCAGCTCACCATAGAAGAGCCTTTTGGGCAGTCGATGGTCTGGCATGCGCGCCATGTGTCCAGCCCAGCGAAGCTGGGACTGCATCAGGATGGTGAAGATGCTAGAGGTACTGAGTCAACAAAAACAATGACTTGGGAGACAGGATGAAATTACCATCAACTCACCAGGCATGGCTGGGATTTGAACCACAGATCCACTGGAAAGAAGTCCGAAGTGAATGTGGCCTTTTTGGTCATCTAGGTTTTCAGCAATAAAGTAAAAATCAGCAGAGTCTGCACTAGTTGGGTCACGGTAAAGTATGTGTAATTAAATCAGCATTTTGACAAGAGGCAATTTTGGCTTTGCTGTGAGTGTAGGACAAGATGCAATTCTTGCTATCACTGCATTTGGGGAAAAAAAAAAAAAAAAAAAAAAGTCAAGAAACAATACTGTGATTTCTGAATTGAACAGGGGATAAGGAAAAAAAAACCTATGTGACTCAACAGTGTGGTTTCCTGTTCTAAAAATTCTATCAGAACCTAGAATCACAAAAAAACTTCCAGAACTTTTTTAATATTGGCACAACCAGATGTGAGATGAATGTTGATCGTTATACATCTTGGAAGGGGTATGAAAAATATTGTATTCATAGATATAAATTTTGCACACATAAACATGTACTTGCTAACTCAGGGTTTCACTTGCATACTTGACACATGATTATCAGACATCAATAAAGGGGAAATTATTAGAGACTGAATGGATACATCATTGAATGCCAATTGAATTATCCATGAATTGGTTGCGGAGTACTTGAATGTTTTCATTAATATCGTTTTTGTTGATTTTATTTTGTTTGAGGTGTATTCTTTTGTTGTGCATCGATGATGTGCATTATCTTATGTGTTCTCACTCTGTACAGTTCTTCCTTTGTCTTTCAGTTTTACTCTTGAAAGTCAGAAGAGTGGAACATGTATTCTATTAGGCAGGCCTGAGGGGGAAACTGCCATCTGTTATGATCTCATAATTCAGAGATATTCTTTTTCACTCAGCTAATACAACCACTTGTTCATGTCTCCACAAATTATCTTTTCATCATTGAATTAGGGCAACCCATTCATAATGGTTTCTTCAGCATTCATGGGCGGCAACTCACATATGCTCTCTCGTAACAAAGTCAGCAGGACTTGTTACCACCATGTTGGCGGCAACCATACTCTGTTTTCAGGGGGGTGCATCCTGGGTGTGTTCTTGTTTTCATTATCCACTGAATAATGACATGCATCAAGACATGAAGGGGGTTCAGTCACTAGCAGATCTGCACATGTGTTGACCTGGCAGATCAGAAAACCCCTTAACCCCACCAATTGGGATTCGAACCCAGCACTCTCAGTTTAAGATTTAAAACCACTCAGATGTTACACCTAAGTTTTTAGATTGTTCTTATCATCAAATAATACATTTGCATGTCTCATTACTTTTTTATTGTCTGTAATACACAATCACTTATCTTGGTGATTTACATTTGCAAATGACACATGTACATGTTGCTTATTCATGATAGTGCGAGATCCTTTTATATGCAAAGCATCATGTCTATACATAAAATGAGGAACTGTGTACCGATATGTGAAAATAACTAGTAAGTGTTGAATTATGAATTCATGGTTTCCATCAATCTTAGGCTGGTAAATATGTTCTGCTTAACTAGTTCAGAAAAATGTCCCATGTATAGTTTTTCTTTTGTCCAAAGCCTGTGAATATTTTATTTTGTAGTGTTACCTTTTATCATTGCACAAGCATTGTAAGGTGAATGTGTTTTAAAAGATGAACTGTCGTCAAAGGAGATATGAAAGAATGTAACATACATTATTCTGAATAAAGATTTTCATCATTTTCTTTCTTCGGTGGATAAAAATTGACACCTAACAATGCCAATAGCCATTTTTGTCTAAATCTGTTACCAGCATCAGTTTTGGGCAGATTTTTTGTTTCATCTAGAAATAACATATTTTCTTTGGGTAGTGAGTTTTGTGATTTCTCATTGTTTTCATCAGCAGGCTTTGAGGAATTTGAGTTCAGTTTTTGTGGTACAAGTGGTCATCTTTTGTGGGGTCAAGGATTCTTTTAGTTTTTTGTTTACTCCAATGCCAGGTGACTTCAAAGGTTATTGCAGAGGAGAGGATTTTTTTTTTTTTTTTTTTTTTTTTTTTTTTTTGTGGGGTTGATTGGGGAGGGTTTGAATACCCTGCTTGAAACCAATGTTTGATAATGATGATTGCAGACACAACAAATGCGTAACACACTAGCACCTTATTCTTTTCCTCACCATGTTCTGTGTTATCTTCAGAATACTTTTGGCTACTGGGTAGTACGTTTTCATTGTAACTGACATGAGGCTGGGATGCATGGGCGATCTTAGTAGCACAAAGTTGGCTTAGTGATAAGACTAATATACCAATGGTATTTGCATACTTAAGAGAATTCTTACTGCAATGCAAACTTAGTGCTGCAAAGATATCTCGTACTTCACCCCCCCCCAAGTTGCCTTACAATAAGTTATTTTTTCACATCGGTTTCAGAACTGTTATCCTTTGATCATGTCATGTGTCATATTTGGCATCCAGTACACTTCATTTTATACATTCGGGTTACATAATATATAAATTGTAATATCCTTACTAAGTTAAACAGGATTCTTCTTCTTGTTCTTGGTAAATGATTGTAGAGTTACTTATCCATCAAAGTTGCACCTCTATTTTCAGTCTGAAGGGAAACATGCAAAGCACTGGTAAAGGAGTTTACTACATGCTTATCCTTTTGTGGTTTTACACGGTATACCAAAATCAACACTGCTGGTTTGGTGCAGAATACAAGTGGACTTTGAACACATCACACTGAACAACAGATGCACTAATCACATATTTTTATTCAAAAAATCCTTTAGTTTCAAGGGGGAAAAAAAAGAAGAAAAAAAAGAAAAAAAAACCTATAACTGTGACACCAAGCACTCTGTGGCCCATATAACAACTAAGAAGACACTGTCACTAATTGCAGTGTGGGGGCTGGAGGGCAGCCGTAGGACCCTTGTACTTCCCTGTCCTGTTCACTGGTGCTGTTCTTCTGTCAGCTCTAGTGGTACTTGGCATGGCGATGGTTGGCTGTACATAGAAATGTTAATGTGTAAGTCATAGCAAACAAAAAAGTGTGCAATTTCTTGTCCACCGAGTAAAACTGTAAATGTGTAAGTCATATAGAAAACAAAAAGAGTGATATTAATTTCTTTTACAAATTACACTATTCATCTTGAATTCCAGTACACAGCCATACCCAGGCTCATTTTTCCACCCTCTCAACTTATCAGTCTATGTAATTAGACTTCCATAAGATCGAAAACCAGAGGAAACTGCACTGCTGCTGAGTTGTTTCAGTGGTGTTCAGTTGTGCCGTTAAGTGTTCCATTTCAACATATGCATGACACCAGCCCACCAAATGATGGCAGTCGCTTTAGCCTGGAAGCCATACTGAGTGTGTGCAAATTATTACCATCAGACAAACACCGACTACAGTCTATCTCTTTTGGAATTGTAATGTGGCAAATTTAGCAAACCTTTAACCTGGTCCACATTGTCACTAGCTGCCTGTAACACCATGCTTGAACCAACAGGCACTGATTTCCACTGCTTTACTGGGAAAAGTGTTAGTGTCACAAACTAGTGACTCAAGACTGAAGCCACATGCTAGCTCTTTAAAACTGAGTGTGCTAGTGCTGGTGCTTCGTGGTTGTGTCCATAAAAGCACTGTTTGAAAATTTCCTGAAAACGCTAGGGCCTGACTGAAGCAAATATGTATATTGCAAAATGAAACAGAGTACACCCCTGTCACATTATCTCAAACTTAAAAAGTTAAATGGACCTTTATAGCAAAAGCATCCTCATTCATCATAACCCAGGACAGGCACTAGGTATGTCTGGCATCATGAATCAACAACGGGCCTGGACGGATGAATGACAACCGGCACCACTGAACATCACAATCACAAAACTGACATGGTCATAGTGCAGGGATTTTCAACACCAGTGTAGGAATATAAAATTAAAACTAGTCTTATCAAAATGCTGAGAGAACTTCAAACTACTACTCTTTACCTTGACTTGGGAAACCATCAGATTAAGCAACATATTCAAGGCAAAGCCAATTTTCCTAAATATATAATTGGCAATAACTTTTTTTTTTCTTTTTTCTTTTTTTCAAACTATGAATGAATGAAATATTCACAATTTTAGACTTAAGGAACAATTCTGGTGAACTTGCTACTTTGTTCCAAACAGCCAGTGACTTCAAATAAACTCTTTGTCCTTTTCTGAATGGTTCACAACTTCTAATCAATTGACATGTTAACACCATTCACCAGAGGCTTTAAATGACAACCTCAAACAAAATGGCACTTATAACGACCAGGTAATTTGGCAATGGCAATGTATTTTGAAACAAAAATATATAAAAATAAAATTTTAAAAAGCGAAGCATCTCTTCATCTCATCACATACCCTTTTTATGATCAAATCAGAAATATAATCTCAAAACATAAATATCACCATTCTGATCTATCATGTAAATGAACCTGGAACACGAAACTTTTAAAAAAAAAAGTAAAAAACACATGTTGCCTTAGGCTTGACTTCCCAAGATGCCAAGGGTTTTCTATAAAAAATTTAAAAAATACTGATAGTGAATACAACATTATTTTAAAAATACTGATAGCGAATACAACATTATTTTTATTACAAAGAACTTACTGTGGGAACGGTACTGCAGGAAGTAGTACATCACAGCCAGTCCTGCACTGAACTGAACCAATGGAGCGATGGTCGTCTTCTTGGCAAGCAAGTACTTGGTGGCCCAACGCCAGTAACCTTTAGGACAACAAAGTAAGTATATATATATATAAGGGGATGGGGGTGGTAAGACTTTTCTGGAGAAAATATTAATAAGACGCTGACACAAAAATTTTATTTTGAAAAAGAAAACGGGTACACAATCTCTCTCTCTCCATATATATACATATATTGTGTGTATATATATATATATATAATGGAAATCTAAGCAAGTTAATATTAACTATTCTAGAATTGGACTTCCATTTGTCATCAGTTCAAAAAGCAACAATCAATCAATGACTATGGACACATTTACCCGACACTCTTCTACTTGCAACTTACTTGAAAAGCCAACAAAATCTCAATACCAAAGGAGTGAGTAAAAAAACAAAGGTCATCTAAAAGTAAATAAATAAAAACAATAGTCGTTTCCTTCCTTCATACTTGATTAACACAACTATCTACCAAAATAAAGAACCATTATATTACAAGCTAATCAAGGGGAGATGTGTCCAGACAAACTTATATTCTCCAATTGATGCTTCAACTTCTCTCCAGGTCAACAACAAAGAAGCACAGTGTCTGACCTCAACTCCAGTTTAGTGATGGCCACCTACCCTATGGGGAGAGACAGTCCCACTGCCACATGCAGGGAAATTCACCAGTGCAAGAAATATGCAGATCCCAACATCTAAGATATACTCACTCTTTTGAACTAAGATGAAGATCACCTAAAAATGTGCGTAAGTTCAGTGAATTTTTAAGATCATACAATTCATAGACAATAAAATCAGATGATATTCATCTACATCATGTTTGTAGACAATAAAATCAAATTATATTCATCTACATCATGTTTCTTCCCTCTAACAGTCTAAGTCTCACTTCGTCACATGCGTGCACACACACACACACACACACACACACAGAATAAAATACCTCTCATGGTAGCAGCCACCATGGCCTGTGGGGTGTAACTACGGCGGCTCAACCATGATCCAATCTCGCCCACCTTCACCTGGCCCAAAGGAATATCAGCTGCACACATAAACAAACACTGAATAATCTTAACAAACACAAAACTAACTTGTCTAGTGCTATTATCATCAACAATGACTGAAAACTTTGAGTGAACATAACAAATAAACATGATAACACTAATCCAATTTAATCAAGAATTCTTAATCTCTGTCACACTGGGATGCAATGCAATTTATATAGAGCCAGAACACTTGTTTGCTTTGTTTTGGTTACTTGGGGGTGGGGGGGGGGGGGCAGGGGTGAGTGGTTTGAAAATACATTAATGAATACACACACACACACCACACACACACTTTATAATACATTAATGGGAAAAATAATGAAAACAAAATCACATGCATGTATATCTACAATTTCAGTTTCAAGGAGGCATCAAACTCAAAACATGGAATAAACCATATACACTACATAGCTGACTGAAAAAAAAAGAAAAGTGAGGAGAAGCAGGTGCCTGATCTATCCACGGACCCAATCCGGCAATGTGTCAGTCAAACCTTGAGGTATGTAGATCTGAATGCATGTAAAATATACTAACCCCCCCCCCCCCCCACCCCCCACCCCCCCCCCAAAAAAACCCATTAAACTCATCAAACAAAATAATGTAAATTTATTCATAAAAATTTTGTAAACAATAATAAGATAAAAGCTTCACATGTATATTACATTAAATATAAAGAAAAATTATAAGAACAAAAAAATGAATAAAAATGGGCCATGCTCAGTGAAATCGGATGCAGATGAGGTATGCACAGCAAACTGACCCAATCTCAGTCTGGTTTGATTATCGAGTTTAGGGATGTAGAATACAAGTGACCAATGGTTATTATCTACAGACTGTTTAAGCTAGAGGTAATCTACTAGACAAATAAAAACAGAGCTGCATCTTTTCACCCAATCTTTCCAGCCTCCAGACTTAAACACTGAACAATGACCTCTACCTACCCTTTTGTGCTCTGTGTCATGATCTCAGTCCATAGTCACTTATAGTGTCTACATTTATTTATCATCCCATCCAACTTGGCATCATCAAAGGTGCCAGCATATCATTACCAATCAAATCACTTCAGTTTAACTTGACATCACGCCATTTTGTTCTTTTTATCCCAAAGGACAACTTCTACAGAACTTTGCTATGAACAAAATACGATACCGCTTTTTGTTACAAAAAGTGGGACATGGCAAAATTCTACAAATCTAACTGCAACTACTAAAACAGCCGAAGAGCTGAAAACCTAACCATTTTCCTTTTTTCATAACTGAAAACCTAGTTCTAACCAACTTCTATTTTCAATCATATTAGTCTTGGAAGCTAAATTGTGACTGTCTAATCACAAAAACAAAGTAGTAAATAACTGCAAAAGTCTAATGAAATAAAATTTAAAAAACATTAATTTATATATATATATAAACCCACATATATCCTAGTGTGCCATGATCAACTGATCAATTCAAAATTAATCTAGGGTAGCTGCCAAATTTGTTGCCGCTGAAACTTTCTCGAAAACAGTAAAAGTCTAACATCTATGTTTCATTACTCTAAAACTGTATTCTGATCATCCTTGTAACGGCCATAATCAACATACTGAATACTTTGCCACATACGGGATGTGTGGAGGTAGAAATGCCTTGACAGAAAGTAAAAGAAAGATAAAAGAAGGATATAATCACTGGAATACTGTTCTAGGTGACATTACTACTTTTCGCTTTTCACCCACTCGGGGGCTAGCTGATTCCAACCATCCTAAGGATAAGCCAGGCCCTCCAAACAAATAAAAATAAAAAGCAGTATTTTATTAGTTCTAGGGAAGAGAGTGGGAGGAATGATGGGGGGAGGGGGGATCTATTCCTACCAAATCTAACAGTTTGACACCTTTGACTTGAATGTGCCAAGCTGAAGGGCACCAGCTGCCACAGCCGTTTCTGCCAGCCAATTCAAATTCCTGAAGGTAACTGGAAGGAATGAGAATTTCCTATACTGGTTTCTGCACTGGATCTGGCACAGTTGATGGTAATGGCCTCTTCTCTGCCAAACAAGTGTGGAGTGATGGCCTAGAGGTAACGCGTCCGCCTAGGAAGTGAGAGAATCTGAGCATGCTGGTTCAAATCACGGCACAGCTGCCGATATTTTCTCCCCCTCCACTAGACCTTGAGTGGTGGTGGTCTGGACGCTAGTCATTCAGAAGAGACGATAAACTGAGGTCTCGTGTGCAGCATGCACTTAGCACATGTAAACGAACCCACGGCAACAAAAGGGTTGCTCCTGGCAAAATTCTGTAGAAAAATCCACTTCGATAGGCAAAAACAAATAAAACTGCACGCAGGGGAAAAAAAAAAAAGGGTGGTGCTGCAGTGTAGTGACTCGCTCTCCCTGGGGAGAGCAGCCCGAATTTCACACAGAGAAATCTGTTGTGATAAAAAGAAATACAAATACAAATACAAAGGGCGGGGACAACCTTGAACCTGTCTGTTATGGATTAGTTGTTCAGGACCTTATACAACACAACTCAATCTTGCCACTCTTCTGTGATGCTGGAGAGAGTACTGTCCAAATCCATTTACTACCATAGCCATACATGTGCACATTCTGTTTTCTTGTGGGTTTAAGTGGTTGAGGGGGGGTGGAAGGCATGTGAAAGACTATTCAATACGACAATAGTTATAATTATGTATCTTTTAAATGGGAGAGGGAACACCCGAGAAGGGGAAGGCACTAGAATTTAAAATATAAGACTAGCAAACATGGGTATTTATAATCTGAACATGTTAAAAAAAAACATTATATATATATATATATAAACAACTTCGTGTCCAGTTCTTCACACAAAAGCTGAAATAAAATATAATTTTTGTATAACTAAGATTCAAATTTTCATTTAATATTTTTGCAGGGTAAAAAAAAAAAAAAGTTGCACAGTGTTATTTTGAAGAAATATGAACAGCTTACAAGTTTCTTAGATTAATTATTTGATGTATAAAGTTCACTCTAAACTAAATAATAGCATGCTTCCTAAACTTACCTTTAGACTTTGTACAATTTTGTACCCCCCAGAGGGTGTTCTGGGGGTGGGAGTTAAACCCAATGCTCTTATTAATGTTGTTATACAAGTTTACATTTTACTTGATGTGCATATATGTAAATGATTGGGATGTATGGTGTTAACCCCCACAGTTACCCTACTCCCAACCTTTCAACACATTTATTTTCAATCTGAAGGGAATGTTTCACCTTTACACTGTATCGTTTAATCAAGAGTGACTGAGTGGGAAACACAAATGTTACCGAAATTACTTTAAAATTCACTAGATAATTATTGATAATAATATGTTTCATCCTATGACATAAATTTCGATCACGGCTTTCACTTGGCATAGATACGATCACTCGGACTAGGGTCTAACTGTAAGGCAAAATCGAGTCGTCTGAGCTGCCACCGCCGGCCCACTGGCTGTCAGTCTCACTCTTTCAGTACTAAAAAAAAAGTAATATACTGGAATGTGTATGAAAGCTCAACTGCCTGGTTATATGGAGAGCTTCCGAGAAATACACAACTATACATTGGGTTGCTTGTTACTTTCTGACGCGTTGAAGTGCCTACAAACTGATCTTTTAGTTTGTCACTTGCACTTGCAGGTGCACGATTTTGCTCGCCAAGCAAGCCCAAGGTCAATGATGACGAGTTTAAAATGAGTCTTAGGTTAAAACACACATTCGTGCAGCAAAATAAAATTATTACTACATAGCACGGTAGTCCTTACCTTTTCCGTAGAAACGCCCTGGGTGATACGGTCCATGAATTCGTGGATTAAATTCAGGAGGATATTCACCAAGCCCCATGTTGCCGCAAGTTGTGAGCAGTCGACTTGACAGAAAAACGTCACTTCCGCAAGGCCGATATATTGAGCTTATCTCCCTTGACAGAGAGCACACAAAAGACATCCAACTACACGTGTGAGTGTGTGTGTGTGTAGCAGTTCAACAAACTTAACACTGATTGGGAGTCACCTTCTCACTGAATGCTCCTGACAGGCCTTTGCACCGTACGCTTTGGTTATGCTTGATGCACCGTGCGCGATGGGCTTCAGAGACAGCATTGAAGCACACCGCCACTGACCTGCAAGTTCATGAGATAATATTTCATCTTTTAAAATAATCTCTCTCTTTTTTTGCACCAAACCATCATTGCACTGTATGAAAGCATCCTCCATTCACCAGTCACAAGTTTATAACTGAGAGGATGCAAGCATGCCCCAGAAGTTTGGTCGGTTGATCTCCCTCTCTCTCTCTCTCTCTCTCTCTCTCTCTCTCGTTGATCCTTGCGTTTGCTGTTTGTTTTTTGTTGTTGTTTTTTTGTTTGTTTGTTTTCCTCAAGGCCGGCCTGACAAAGCGCGTTGAGTTTCGCTGCTGGTCAGGTGGCATCCGCTTACTTGTATCAGATGTGTACAGTGACTGACGCCTCCTTGAGTAACTAATTGAACTGAACTGCTGGCGTCCCACCATCTCCACTGAGTGTTTCAGTGCATTTTAACTGACATCATGGGGGTTAGGGGGTGCACGGGAGGGGTAGTACCTCTAGAGGGGGGGCTTGTCACGCTCTTCCGGGAGTGGTTCGTCCTCTGTTGGTCCCCACCAGCACCCAGCTCTCACCTATGGGTCCTAGAAGCTGCTAGCATGCGGCAGCGCCCAACCCCCGGGCAACGGCTTTGACAGGTTGGCTAAACTAGGTGAGGGTTGCTGACGGGTCTCAAACCCTCGGTGAGTTAGGGCTTGTCTACCCAAGCATGTGAAGACTGGATCCAGTGGACTCTGCGGAAGAAACCTTCAGTCATGGTTCAACGGAGAGGAAGGCGGTTGCAGCAGAGCACTGTGGAGTGCTGAGGGCAGGATGAGGCACATAGGACATCCTGGTCATCCACTGCATCAGTTTCCATCTCCAGTCGTCTTGACCTCGTCTTGCCACTGGATACAGACGGTCTCGGACAAGAGAGTGAGGTCGACGGTGCGCAACTCCTCCTCACTATAAACAAAGTCATCACGCAAGTCATCAGTCATCAGTCATCCTTCATCCCATACCATCATTTTCCCCAAGCCCTGTGGCGACAGGCGAGCGACGAAGCGACAGGTGTGGGTACACTGGCAGTCGTAGCCGCGGACCTGCACACAGGCGGCTCAGGCCATAGGGTCGTTTTTCACTGACTGGAGCAGTGGTGGAGATCGGCAGCCCCCTGAGCGACTGAGCAGCCCTCTTCAGGACAGCACTGCTCACCTCCATGGCATGAGGAAGGGGCTAGAAAAAGTGCCGTAAACATTGCCTGCTCCACACCACCCTAGTCAGCATACCGCGGCTGACGGGGACCCTACTCAAGTGGTCGACACACAAAGGAAAGAAAGAAGAAAACAAGGAGCACCCCATTGACCATTGCCACATGGAACGTGCGTACGCTTCTGGACAGAGGCGACTCAGCCAGACCACAGAGACGCACAGCACTCATTGCGAGTGAATTAGCCAGGTACAACATCGACATCGCTGCCTTAAGTGAGACAGACTGGCAGAAGAAGGCGAACTCTGCGAGCGAGGCGCAGGCTACACCTTCTTTTGGAGTGGTCGCGGACCTGAAGAGAGACGTGAGGCTGGAGTTGGCTTTGCAGTGAAGCCTCGTTGGCAAGCTGGCTGGCCCCCCGAAAGGAGTGAACGATCGCCTGATGACGATGAAATTCCCTATATGCAACGGGAAGAAGTTTACCACCATTGTCAGCGCCTAGGCGCCTACCATGACCAACCCGGATGAGATCAAAGACAAGTTCTACAAGGACCTGAACGCTGTCATCACCACTGTTCCCAACGCAGACAAGCTCATCATTCTTGGTGACTTTAACGCGAGAGTTGGTTGTGACAGCACCTCCTGGGAAGGCGTGATTGGGAAGCTTGGGGTTGGTAACTGTAACAGCAATGGCCAACTACTTCTCCAGACATGTGCTGAGCATGACCTTCTTATCACAAACACCATCTTCTGCCTCCCTACCCGTAACAGGACGTCATGGATGCATCCTCGCTCTGGGCATTGGCATCTCATCGACTTTGTCATCGTCAGGAAGAGGGACAGGCAGGACGTACGAGTCACGAGGCCCATGTGCAGCGCCGAGTGCTGGACAGACCACCGCCTTATCGTCTCCAAGCTCAACCTCCGCATCCAGCCCAAGAGACGGCCTCAGGGCATGAAAGCACTCAAACACCTGAACGTCAACAAGCTGGAGCTAAGCAACATCAAGCAGAGCTTTGCTGACACCCTGGAGGAACGCCTTGAGTCCACCGTGCTGGACAACCAGAATGTGGAGGTAGCATGGGGCGCACTGCATGAGACGGTGTACAACACTGCCATGGAGTGCCTGGGGCCTTCTGTCAGGAAGCACAAAGACTGGTTTGATGAGAACTGCACTGAGATCTAGCAGCTGCTAGAAGACAAACGCCAAGCCTACAGAGCCCACATTGAAGATCCCAAGTCACAGTCAAAGAAAGACATACTGAAGAGCACACGCAGCACCATCCAGCTGAAGCTGCAGCAGATGCAGGATTCCTGGTTGAGCAACAAAGCTGATGAGATCCAGGGCTTTGCAGACAGGAACGACATGAAGAACTTCTATAACGGCCTGAAAGAAGTCTACGGTCCCACCACCTCCGGATCTGCTCCACTCCTCAGTGCTGATGGTTCTACCCTGATCACTGACAAGGACAGGATCCTTGAGAGATGGGCTGAACACTTTGACAGTGTACTGAACCGCCCCTCCACCATCAATGATGAAGCCATCGACCGACTCCCCCAGGTGCCAGTCAGTGAGTTGTTGGATGCCATTCCAACTTTGGAGGAGACCCAGAAAGCTATCCGTCTGCTATCCAATGGCAAAGCCCCTGGCTCAGACTCCATTCCAGCTGAGGTCTACAAAGAAAGTGGAATGGCGCTGACTGAGAAACTTCATCAGCTGTTCCAGCTCGTCTGGCAGCATGAGGCAGTTCCACAGGACTTCAAAGACGCTTCCATCATACACCTGTACAAGCGCAAAGGAAATCGTCAGGCCAGTGACAACCATCGTGGAATATCCCTGCTGTCCGTCCCAGGCAAGACTCTGGCCAGAATGCTACTCAACCGTCTCATAGCACACCTTGAGCAAGGTCTCCTACCAGAGAGCCAGTGTGGCTTCCGGAAAGAATGCGGGACTATCGACATGGTGTTTGCTGCCAGGCAGCTCCAGGAGAAGTGTCAGGAACAGAACGCCGACCTTTACTCCACCAATCTGACCAAGGCCTTCGACACTGTTAGCAGAGATGGCCTTTGGAGAATCATGGCGAAGTACGGGTGTCCCAGAAAGTTCATCACCATCATACTGCAACTACACGATGGGATGCTGGCCCGAGTCCAAGACAACGGAGAGACTTCAGAACCATTCCCTGTCTCCAACGGAGTCAAGCAAGGGTGTGTTCTTGCCCCCACCCTGTTCAGTCTCATGTTTTCAGCCATGCTGACAGATGCCCTCAGAGACGCTGACGTAGGCATTGGCGTCAGGTACCGCACAGATGGCTCACTCTTTAACCTCAGGAGGCTTCAAGCAAAAACCAAGATGAGGACAGACATCGTCAACGACTTCCTGTTTGCTGATGACTGCGCTCTCAACGCTGCCTCTGAAGCTGACATGCAACACAGTGTCGACAAGTTCTCTGCTGCCTGTGACAACTTTGGCCTCACAATCAGCACAAAGAAGACTGAGGTGATGCACCAGCCAGCTCCAGGAAAGCCTTACGTTGAACCAAACATCTTCATCAACGGGCAACGACTGAACGCGGTGGACAAGTTCACATACCTGGGCAGTACACTCTCTCGCACAGTTGTCATCAACGACGAGGTGAATGCCAGACTCGCCAAAGCCAGCGCTGCCTTCGGCAGACTCCATAAGAACGTTTGGAACAGGAGAGGCATCACCCTGAAAACGAAGCTCAAAGTATACAAGGCCATAGTTCTCACCACACTGCTCTATGGATGTGAATCATGGACGGTCTACAAACGCCACGCCAAAAAGCTGAACCACTTCCACACCACCAGCCTCAGAAAACTTCTCGGCATAAAGTGGCAAGAGAAGATCCCTGACACAGAGATGCTCACTCGTGCAAACTTGCCCAGCATCTACACCATCTTGATGCAGGCCCAGCTGCGCTGGGCTGGCCATGTAGTTCGTATGCCAGACCACCGGCTCCCCAAGAAACTGCTCTACGGTGAACTCCAACATGGCAAGCGCTCCCATGGAGGCCAAAAGAAGCGCTTCAAAGACACTCTGAAAGCTTCTCTGAAGGCCTTCAACATCAGCCACGACACATGGGAGCTGAATGCAGTGGACAGACCAAAGTGGCATTCAGCTGTCCACAAAGGCACCAAATCCTGTGAGGCCAACAGAATCGCTGCAGCAGAGCAACGCAGACAGGCCAGGAAAAGCAGTGCCAGCAAGTCCCTGACAGCCGCCACCATCCCCTGTCCACACTGCGTCAGAACCTTCTGGGCGCGGATTGGCCTGATCAGTCATCTGCGCACCCACAGAGCCCAACCCACCGATCCCCAGGATGACTAGATGGTCCTCGTCGATCCCGACGGACGAACCACACACACAACTGACATCATAGTCAAGTTTCACTGGGTGTCACATAATATAAGGTCCTCGTTCAATGTTAAACCAAACCAAAATGATGGTATATAAAAACTAATATAAAAAAAAAAAATCGTTATCCATGTACAGACTCATCTGATGTGCGGTGGGGTGACGTGATAAGAAACTCTACTGAGGGAGAGCTGGAAAGTACTACTGACAAAGACCTTAACCGCTGGAGAAGAAGCCCCACTCAGTCAAGTCAGTGTTTGGAATTCGGCCCTTAAGTAACTTACACGCCGTCCAAGGGGGCCACTGAGGCCGCTCTCATGTCATTACTCCTGGACTGGATGCCGTTGTATTGCCGACTTTTCTTTCTGGTCCTCCGGTAGCAGGTTCGACTGAACCTGCGCCTCCAGCCGGGGTGGTGGCCACGTCAGGACTGAGTCACCTTTCCTGGCAGACCGTCATTTTAACCACTGCCTGGGCTATCGTACGCCTAGTTTGAGTAAGAAAATTTAATCCTCATGAAGTTTACTTCAAGTTCATTCCTCCTCGACCAGATCCAGCTGAAACTCTTCTGCTGCTTCTGCCATTGCCTTGAGAGCCTTTGTCCTGTCTCTACCATGAGAAATTGACAGCTGTTTCATGAGGCTGTAGGCAAATGCGCCCGACTCACAAACCCTCTTGCACCACTGAATCTCTATGGTGAGGACTTTGGTTTGGCCATATTCTTTCAGGCTGCCACCAGGCTAGACTAGCATACTTCTCGATCTTGAAATAAATGTTGGCTTTCCCCATTCTGCTTTCGTATGGCATAGCACAGTGAGCTCAATCAGAATCAGCCGCCACCGCGTTGTTTCGTTGCCTTGGAATGGGGTATTATGTTAGGTCTCATGCCGCTCTTGCTGATGATTTCCAGGTGTTTCTTCCCCTCTGGTAGGTCAACTGTGCATTCCCAATCTTCGGCGCCATCCAGCAGCCCATACTTCCATGCTTTGGATCAGTGTTACAGCTGTTCCTGGCCAGACTTTATTGCCTTCTGGTTCTGCAGCCGGTGCAGAGAGGAATCTACTGGAACTTCTGGTGGTGTGGGTGCTCCTTGGACAGTGCTCATCACATGTGCAATTTCTTTTAGTACTTGGTTGTGCTTCCGTGTGTACCGTCCTTGGCTCAACTTATTATCCTCGGAGATTTCAATTTTCATTTCGACAACCAGACTTCCACTGATGTCAAACGCCTATGTCAATCTCTGTCCACTCATTCTCTCTCTCAGTTCGTTACAGAACCAACACACAGATCTGGCCATACGTTGGACTGGCTAATCGCACGTGAGTCTGATGCCATGGTTGCGTCAGTGACTGTAACTGACAAACTTTCTTCCGACCATTCTGCTGTTATATTCTTGCTTAATATTTCAAAACCTACCAGAACCAAAAAATGTGTTACTCGTCGCAACCTGAAATCCATCAACATTAACACTTTTTCTTCTCAAGCTGCTGAACGCCTTTCCAAAATTTCTTCCCTTACCGACGTATCCACACATTGGAAAGACTTGTTGTTTCTCTCATTCTCTCTCGCCTTGACTACTGTAACTCTTTATTGTCTGGTCTGCCTGCTTCATCCATACAGCCCCTTCAGCGCATACAAAACTCTGCTGCCCGACTCGTCCTCAGAAAGAAAAGATCTGAGCACATCACTCCTCTTTTGCAACATCTCCACTGGCTCCCTGTCTCACACCGAATAAAGTACAAGATCAGCACTCTATGTTATAGATGCATTCACAAAACTGCCCCTTCCTATCCCTGCGGTTGCCTTCACCTCTACACTCCATCTCGCTCACTACGATCGGCCTCGGATCCACTCTGTTTACGCATACCCAGATTCAAACACTCGACTATTGGCCGCCGTTCTTTCTCTGTTTCTGGACCTTGCGATTGGAATGAACTTCCTTTTTCGCTTCGTCAAGTCTCCACACTCAGCTTTCAAGTCTGGCCTTAAAACCCACCTCTTCCCAAAATAGCCTCCCTTGCCTGCCCTTCCTTGTCTTTAGTTTCTACAGTATTAGAGTTATGCATGCGTGTGAATGACTGGTGCGAAAGCGCTTTGATTTGTCTCTGCACAAGATCCAGCGCTATATAAATACCATTATTATTATTATTATTATTAACTTGACGCCGCTTTGCATCTGCTGTCCCCCATTTCACGAAGTTTGTATTCGAGGAAAGGAGGTCGTACACGTATCTTAAGATGAAGCTGATCCTCAGAGGATCTTTTGGAGTGCATTTTCCCATGTTGTCCACGGCCCCTGCTGACCTTGCTGGACTGCCTTCTGGACTCTTAATATCCTCTTCCATTTTGTTTTCCTGAGTAATCAGTAATAAAGAATATAAGTGGCAGCTTCATAACACATGTGCAGCGACTGAATACCCTTCAGGAACATTTTGTTATCATCCCATGGATGCGGTGTTATCGATTACTGCTTTGTTTCAGTGGTGTTTGAATATTTAGTAAGTTAACTGGCAATGATGAGAAACTCGACCTTCGTTCAAAAAAGAACGCTCCTACAAAAATGGGTTTGGTATTTGCATGTGTCACAAAACAAACGT
The DNA here is from genome assembly GCF_041734735.1 of Babylonia areolata. Classification (NCBI taxonomy): domain Eukaryota; kingdom Metazoa; phylum Mollusca; class Gastropoda; order Neogastropoda; family Buccinidae; genus Babylonia; species Babylonia areolata. The sequence continues at coordinate 40,180,316 of NC_134876.1, read as the reverse complement.
TTTTACAGCCCACGGATGTATATAGAGTGGCGCCATTATAAGTCCGTGTTACAGCCATGTACACACGACTTTTCCCTCAGCTCGGTGTAGCCAAATGGTCCCCTTCCCGCTCACTGTCTTGCTCGGGGCATATAATATTTGTAGTAGCCGGTGAAGATGAATTTCATGTTCTCCTAAACAGCCACTACAGTGACCCCAAGCTATAGGTTCCAGAATAATCAAGTTTGATTGTGGGCCCTCAACACTGAAGAAGAATTAAGAAGAAACTGAAACATTCTCATAAAAGTATAAGGTTATGCATGGCACTCTATCTTCTTTTTTTCCAGTGGCTTCGGTGTAGTGGAAAAAAAATCATGAAAATGAAATGATATTATTAGGATAATGCAGCACATACTGGGAAGGCTATTCTGAACTGACTGATTTTGATGAAGCACGACTGTGTTTTGTCATCGTCTTTTTGGGTTTCTTGGTAATGACGATATATATATATATATATTTTTATATTTTTAAATTTATATTTTGATATATTCATGTTTATTGAGATTGCAGTGCAGTGCGTGGGTCAACATGCAGGCCAGTAAGCCATTGTTCTTTTCTTTCATATTTATTTGTGCAGGCTTGTGTAGGCTACTTATCTATCAATAGAATGAAAATTATGGTTGTTCCATCGGGATACATTGCCCAATGAAGGTTTGGCATGGGGATGCATATGGCTGAGAGACTCACAACTCGTTTTATACACAGAAAAAGTGTGGGCAAGAAGACAAATCTAATTCCGTTTTGTGGAGAAGAGGAAGAGTGTATTTTTACTTTTTGCAGAAGGGCAGGTAAATTTTTAAAGGTATCAAACATAAAGGACTTTACAAATACATGGGCCATTTTTACTTGTGTGCACGCACTTGTGTGTGCGTGTGTGCACGTGTGTGTGTGTGTGTGAGAGAGAGAGAGAGAGAGTATGAATGTGCACTCAGACTCGCACACACTTTCATGATAGTATTTTTGATCACTCTGAGGTGATACCAAGCAAACTTTCTCGTGCAAAAAATATCCTTTTATATACAGTGTACTTCAGTGAAAAATATGTTTGTGTGAACACAAACTTTGTGCTCATAACGCACATCATAAATTGTGTTGCATTTATTGTTACAGTATTTCTGTCTTTTACCTTTCTACACATTTGATAGGAGATGAAGATCATAATTGATCTTGTCTGTCTGGATCTACAGTTTAATCAGGAATTATCAGAGTGATATACACTTCCTTTCAGTGCTACAAAGGCTTCTGCTTAGATGTATGGTTTAGAAGAAGCAGCGCTTCATTGGACTAGATTAGTGGTTGTTGAAAAAGTGCTAAGTGGAGCACTGAAAAGCCTGCGGTCCGGAAAGAAGAGTATGTGCATGGTGTTCTTCAGGGCAGTGTTCTCAGACTAGTCTTGTTCATTACTGATCAACTGAGTAACATATATATGTGTAACTGTGCTTTATACTTTGTGTTTTTGTGTGCTTGCAAGGAACATTTTCTTATTTTATGAGGACATAATAAAATCTGAAGCCTAAAGTCTGAAGTTTGCTGATGATAAGAAGATTTACATTCAGTAAAAAAAGATTTACATTCAGTAAAACAGGGAGAACTAAGAAAGATGGATGGTTTATTTTCAGTAAAACATAATTATGTAAAACTATAGTATCTGGAAAATCAAATCAAAAGATATGATTCTTGGCAGTAAAGAATCCACTGCTGCATAAGGTTGGAAAGTTGAGAAAAAGTTATAGCTTGTAATAAACTTGCCGGCTTAAGATAAGGACATGGGTGTGAATTTGGATTGAGGATTGAAAATATTATGACACACATGTAGCCAAGGCAACGTGTTAACATATTAAGCTAACAGGCTGTTCTGGCTGGACCTGAAATTGTTCTTCATTGTGTGGCAGTCTATATGTCCACACCCTGACTTCAGAAACATGCCCTGTGTGACACCTTGAAAGAGCAATTCTTTTAGTGGCCAGTCCTGGAATGAAAGTATATAACTATTTACCTAGAAAGTGCTGTCACTCATCAACAAGCATGTTTTACTGCCATGCTGATACAACTGTCTTCTGAACATTGTACCCGATGTTGATGGGCTGTGCACACACGGGCTGTGACACACGTACTGACTTGTTCTCTATTTTTTTTGTCTCTTTCCAGATTGATACCCTGCTCTCTCGGACTCATTCACTCTCTTTCCCTCCTCTCCACTTCTCTGTCTCTTTTGAGTTCATTTGTCTTTCTGTTCATCTCCAGTAGATGTAGATGATCCTGGCAAAAGATGCAGTCACTGAAATAAGCAAGAACTTTAACATAATTTGTGCTAGTTGTACATAGTTTGTTAAATAAACTGAAAAAAAGCATAAAAAAAGCTTTTGATGCTGTTCAAAAGAGCCGTAAGGGGTGTTACTTGTCTGAAGGAGAGAAACAGAGAGAGAGAGGGAGAGAGAGAGAGATAAAGACAGAGACAGACAGAGGACACACACACCCACACATACACACACATTGAGAGATACAGAGATCAAACATGCATGAAAACAAATTGATTAGTTCTTATTTCTTTTTATTTGTCATTCAGCATTGCATTTAGCTGAGAAAAAAACAACAAAAAAACACAACGACACAAAAAACAAACAAAAATGCAAATGGTATTTACAAAGGAATAATGATTTCTCATACACACAATGGGTGGTGCAATATACAGGCTGTGTAAGTTTACACTCTGAAAGTGAAAGACATATCATGGAATACATTCTTCAATAATATATCAGTTCTTCTTTCACACAATGACAATGCATCTAGTTGCTTTACTGCTCACTCCCTGCCCCGCTTCGTCTCTCATCCATGCTACTACACTTCAGACTTTTCTTCTAATCCTCTTGATGACGGTACAGTTCACTAAAACCCTTCTGCAGAAACACAACACAGTCAGTACCCATGCTCATTTTCTACTTGAATGATGTGACAAGATGTTCTCTCAATTTGTCTTGCAGTCAACAGAATCCTACTACAGCAATAAGTGGAAATGTGATGTGGACATTGTGTCAATTTTGTGTTCCCACTGAACTCCAAAGGTATGGTCAACATAAACATACAAAGGAATTCCAAAGGAAACTAGAGTACTTGCCAAAATCCTTTTCCCATTAAACAAGAAGTGCCAAGAACTCACACTGTTAAGTATCATGCTTCTTTCCCTGTTGTTTCAATCACTCTTTCCAACAATACCTTACATTCATTGTACTGTTTGGTTTCTGGTATGGCTCAATCACTTCTTATGTGGGGAAAAAAACGCACATGTTGGATTTGTTGGGAGTACCAAAGAAGCAAAATTCAGAACACTTAAAAAAAAAATTTTTTTAAAGGAACATGGGAGGTTGTTTTGACAAGCACTACTGCAACTGGTTTGATCTCTATATTTTCAAAAACAGAGGCAGATGGGAAAAGGGTGCATGGGAGGAGTAGAAAATGCCTTGCAGAGACTGTGACTTCTACACTGTGTGAATAACATGCAACTTTGCATAATCGAAAGGCACTCATAACACAATAGCACCGACATAGCGTCACTAAATTTTGCACTTACTTTGTGAAAAACTAAAGCTATTCCATTTATATTCTATGTAACATTTGCTGCATATATTTGAATGGGAACAGCAAGAACATACCAAAAGAAATTCCACTTGACATAAGATTTACATACTGGTAATTGAAAAGTACAAAAATAAGTGAACACTTCAGAAGTGTATGTATGCCGATGATTGCTTTTCCGTAAAGCTCTGTTTCAGTTCATAATACATTATATAGAACTCTACTATCTAAACAAAAAGTACTTGCATTATACTTGTGCATCTCAGCAAATGGGCACTTGTCTGACTGATCAGACAAACTGAGAATCACTGAAGGCCTGTCAGAAAGCAAGGCAATCAGGAAAAATTTACAAAATAGGGCTGAGAACAAGCCAGGAAATTCAGTAAGTGGACAAATTATCACAGACACGACAGGTATGGACACACTGGCTGCAACCAGAGGGACTGGCTTATATTGATGCATCGAGTATTGCAAGCGTTATCAGGTTGTTAGATTTATCAAACCTTTTGTTGTCCCATGTGTCAGAAATGTCTGACAATGATTAAAAAAAAAAAAAGAAGAAAAAGAAAAACACGCAGAAAGTAAACAACATGTCAGCATTATTGCACTTAATCTAACCACTAATGAGCAGACAATCCTGATTCGTTTTCAATATTTTGTGCTCCGTGCCCCCCTCACCTCCCCCAAACAGCTACCTTCACAGCCTCTGGACCTGAACCCTGAAAAAAGTGTTTCATCATGTGCGCGCTCTGAGGACCTTTCTCAAATCAACCAAAAGGAAAACGCATTGCCTGTCTCCCTGTCATGCCAACAGCAGTTGCACAGCATATTCTCCTGCGCAGACACCCTGTGGTGTGTGGCGTACCTGTGAGATCCTGAAAATGGGATGCTTCACATGCTGAGAACAGGAGGACCACAACTTGGAAGCCCCCACTCCTGTTTAGCCAGCAAAGGTCAGAACCCTGGTGCTGCTCTATGGTGGAGTGCTCCTTGCCTTTGGGTGTTCCTCTTTTGTACAACTGTACTTGAGATCAGAACTGGTTGCTGTCTAACTCCAAACAGTCTGGCGGAGCGTCCGAGACCCAGAACAAGTCAATGCTGCCTTGGGAGTTTTGCGAAAAAAAAAGTCTGCGGCCAGCTCCATGCACACTGTGAGTGGTGAGAAAGACATGGTAGTGTCAGCCTGTGGTGCCTCTGGAAACTGGGCATGAACACAGCAGACGTCAGAACTCTTCAGTTGAGACAAAGTTCACAGTCCCAGGCCTCAGAACAATCCTACAGTCTGCTTTATCTGGCTCTGCTTCCATGTTGGTAGTGCGTAAAACTCTGCTCGCTTCATCTCCAGCACCTCCTGCAACACAAGTTCACTGCTGGTCAGATTTTGGTACACCTTTATCTGTTTTCACTACCTTTCATAAAATAGTCTCTGCTTTTTGTCATGCTTTATTATTACTTTTTTTTCTCCTTTATATTTAAAAAAAAAAATGAAGTGGTACATGTGGGAAGACACATTCAAGGCCGGTTCTTTTGTTTCCTGGAAACACCAGTCTTCATAACCCTAAATATCAGTGTGTGAACAGAATTTCCCCTACTTGACAATACAGAGTAAAAGGTTAAAGGTCCTGTAACCTTTTTCTGCCATCAGGGAAGTTAATTCATATTCACTGTGTCTGGAGCTGGGCATTGGAAGGCATTTAAACTTTCTGTAACTGAAGCTGGGGGTACCCATTTACACCTGGGTGGACTGAGGAAAATCAGAGAAAAGTTCCTTTTCCACAGACACAACACCATGCTGAAATGGGATCTGAATCCTGATCACTCGTGAACACAGGATCATAAGTCCAACAGGAAACCAATTCTGCCACAGCGCCTCTTATACAAAAACACAAGGTGTAAAACAGCCACAAGCGCTGCTTCCTTCAAGCAAAGCACTCACCTCAAACTCTTTGTCAGCTAGGTAGGACTCCAGCTTGAGGGGGTCGACACCGTCAGGCAGTGGCCTCTCCTGCAGTTCCTCTAGAGTGTAGCGTGTCTGTGTCAGCTTGATGTACACCTCCTCCACACTCTCACGGTACCCGTCCATCTTTCCGTCCTGCAACACCACCATGCATCATCAGTGGCAAAATGATGCCTTTTATTTTTTCACAAATGAAAAATGTTCAATTCTGCAAACTCAACACCACTCATCAGGATCAGTGACAAGTTGTTGCTATATTATATATATATATATATATATATATATACTTTTTTTTTTTTTTAATACCTTTTTAGCAATGAAAAATGCAGTTTCTCAACAGTATTACAAACAGGTTTTTTGCGTTGTCTTTTTAAAAACTCTTTTATAACAATGAAAAATGTTTTGCAGCTTCAACATCACTAGACAGAATTAGTGAGAAGTCGTTGCTTTCATTTTTTTCATCAATGAAAACTGTTCACTTTTGCAGCTTCTATACTACACAGCAGAATCAGTGGCAATTTGCTGCATTTTTTTTTTTCATCAATGAATAAATGTTGTCAAGCACTCAGTAGAATTTGTGACAAGTTGATGCATTTAAGAATAATTCTTTTTCAGCAATGAAAAATGTTCAGCTTCTCTTTCCAGCACCATCACTGAACACATGATTCTTTTACATGTCACTGTGAGCAGTGACACTGTGAGTACTGTATACTGTTCATGAAGAAGAATATTTCACATGCTACACTACCAGAATGTTCAGCTGTGAAAAGTTTTGTGTTGATAAACACAGTGAAAATGCATCCTGAAACACCCACCTGCAGTGCCAGGTTGCGAACTGTGCAGTCCACCTCCCACACAGGAAACATGTTCTGGAACGCCAGCGGCTCCACTCCCGCACACACCAAGAAGGCCTGAGGTGTTCTGCCTGTGCTGCCCCGCTCTGCAAAACACGCTGTGTCAGTCCCATAACCTACTTCAGTTGAATCCAGGTTACAAAAGGTGATGTAATGTATGTTTAATAAATAATTATTTGTTCGGTTTTGACACTGGTAAATTTTTGTACAGTTCAGTCTTTCACGGCTGAGATAGTAGCCTCCAAGAAAAAAAAGGCTAAATGGTGTATGAAAAATGTGAAGGTCAGTGTGGCTTGCTTACAAATCCTGTTTTTCCACCTCCACCACACTGACTGTTATCTGAAATGAATCTTTACCTATTAGGTCAGAACTCAAGGGACCTGCCACCCTGAATCCAGTACAGCGACCTCACCTTCAGTTTGCATTTCTCAGTTTTCCTTACCATCCTCTGCAATGTTGACTCAGTCAAATTATAAATTCATGGTTGAGACCCAAACCGCAAAACACATAATATGGAATTGTATTAATAAATATGTATTGCATTGTACATGTATTGTGTTGTGTTGTATTGCATTGCACATATATGCAATGTATTGTATTGTAATATACCACTGAACACATATGCAATGCACAATATATATCCACTGCTCACAGATGTCATAATGAAGTGAATGCTTCTGCAAATTATTTGCAACTTTCTATAACTCAAAAAAAAACCACCAACACAATTAGTGTTCAGAGAGTGGATTGTGTGTGTGTCAAGCGGTGATAAAAGTGTTTTACCTTTACAGTAGTTGAGAGTGGTTTCCATGGCGCACCGCCTGTCCACATTGTAGCGAGCAGTGGCTGAGCCCGTATGGACGTTCTCCACATCCTCGTCACCCACAGGCCACCAGCCTTGCCACAGGTAGACGCAGTGGCCAATGTCCAACAGGAACAAAGCTGCACGGCACATACACATACACCATGTCCTGTCATCTTCATATAATATGCATGGTTATGCTGGTGTCTTGAAGACAAAACACAAGCTAATGTTTTGTGCATGTTACCCATATAAGCTTTCCCCCCAAAAAATGTATATTAACATATAATCATTTACAATACACATTAGTGCAATAAGTAACAGCTATCTATCGTGCCTGTGTACAAACACCAGATAACCTGAGGCAAATTTAAAAACGCCAGTGGAACAGAAGAAAAACCCACTAAAATCTCTATCATTATGGTTTGTTAACTTTCTCAAATATTTAACACATTTACTTTTAGCTACATGCAGACACTCCTGTTGACTGGTTCTCCAAACATGCACAAACACAATTACCAGCAATATCAACAACACATTCTGATTGGAACCACTGCTCATGGAAAACAGAATGCAGTCTGAAAAAGTGAACGACCTAGCCAGCTGACCAACTTAAGAATCTATATTAATTAAGTTCTAGCAGCATGCTGGGAAACACAGAATGACGAAGCATCATGTGTGACAATCTGAACAACTCCAGCACCTTCTGCCTTGCCTTTACTAATATGTTCACCCATACAATGATAGCAGGATACCAGTCTGAAAGGGAATCATCCTGATATCTGTGCCAAAAATAAGAGGCATTCTACAGATTTACATGCAAGTCACATCAATCTCATATCATCAACAGTTCTTGGTGATATAAGCATCAAATTTCTGAATGTTATGATGAAAGATGGCATTGATGAACATTGCCTATAATTTTATGATCTCCATACTGGAGAGTATGCCATTAACAAGAATAACTAAACAAACAGTTCTTAAAAAACAACAACAAAGAAATCACCAAAAATGAAGATATTTCAACCAAATCAACTGCACTAAAATAAGCAGCCTATGTCTGAGAAGTGTGCATGAAGCACACACTAACTCACCTGGCTGTGACGCCTTGTAGAGGTCAGACTGGAAGAAGGGGAAGGGGGTGGTGACCCCTGGCAGTCGGGCGGGGTTCATCTGCTCCATCACCTCAAACACCATGGACACACTGGTCATGTGGAACAGGCGAGGGGTGTAGTCGTAACGTGTCCGATCTGCAACACATAAACCCTCACTCACATCATATCCTGTGTAACTCCCAGTGCCAGCCCATGATGGGAGTGCTGATCAGGTGACACAAATTTCACCTGAGTACAGAGGCATACATGCACTGTCACTGCATTGTTATTGTGGCAAACACAGAAAACTATGACGTATGTGTGTAAGCACAGAACAATACAGTGTTAAATACGTTCTTCCCGAGTCTTAAATGTGATATAAATTCAGCCACACTTTTTTCTTTTATGACCACGAAAAGTGATCTTTACTTCAAAGTCTCTTTCATTGTAATACTGGTAGTGACTACAAATCTGTTGTGTTTGTGAAAAAGGGTATCAAGTAAAGCAGACTACTGTTGACTGTTGTTTTTTTTTTTTGTTGTTGTTTTTTTTGGTTTCCACTTTCTACACCATTTTTTTCTTCGAGACACTGCTAAAAGATCTACCTTTTTGGTATTCAATTAAAACCAAAAAAGTCTGCTGTTCAAACAACAGCATTTTTTTGTAGAATAATCCATGCTCCTTAAAGTAATAATGTACGAAGACTGCTCTTAGTACTGCCATCTTGAAATGAATAACAACCGACACCTGCAAAAAGCTAGCTCTCTGCATGTTATCTTACATCATCTGCATCCTCAATTAGACAGCAGTTTAGGTTATCCATGCACAGACATCACATTGTTCTATAAGCAGTGTCTGCCAGACCATTTCCTGGTGAGTGTTAATAACTAACAGTGAGAACAGACATGGCAGGAGAACAACCAACAGCATGTTATATCCAGCACATACCTGTCAGGAGGCAGTGATAGAGGGAGCGATCCTTGCTGTCCAGAGCTGACCACACTTCTGCCTTCTCCTCCCCTTCCTCCACTTCAGTGATGACAATGTGGGCGTCTTTGTGCAGGTCCAGCTCCAACGGCCGTCTACCAAGGGAGAGAAATGTACACTGATATACATACATACATACATACATATATATATATATATATATATGTATGTATCTATATAAATAAATACACACACACACAAACACACACACATATGTGGCATCATGTATTTCTCAACAGTGTTACTTTCAAAAACAAAAAAACGAACCTTTACCACTAAAAAATACAAAAAAAATTTGTTTCAAGGCATAACAATACAGTATAAGTAAAACAAGTTGAAAGGTCTGTGTCTCTGCTTTCACTAGAAAAGAGGAGAATAAAGAAAAGAAACAAACCATAACAGTAATTTATATAGCACTTTTATACCATACCACTCAATAACATGTCAGTCCAAAAAAAAGCACACAAAAACACTCACACATACACCCACACACACAATCGCACATGCACATGTGCGCACACACACACACACTTTCATACCATACCACTCAATAACATGTCAGTCCAAAAAAAAGCACACAAAAACACTCACACATACACCCACACACACAATTGCACATGCACATGTGCACACACACACACACACACACATTTAATGCTGCTACCATCATTCCTATACCCCAGCCCAGCACCACACTCACTTCTCCTTCAGGTTCTGCACTGCACACACAGCCAGCTGCCGGTGGTGTTGTGGAGACTTGACCCCGTGCCACACATATGTGATGCCCGTGCGGGTGTTGAGCAGCACCATGGACGACCGACTGCGCAGGTTAGCCATGGAGACCGGGAGCTCCAACAGACACACCTCCCCCTCCTCGTCCCCCCGCAGGCAGTACAGGCGCCACGGACCCACCGTGTTGGTGCTGGCATCTTCCCGCTTGCCGATGTGGATCACCATTCCACCCTCAAACAGGTTGAGGAAGCAGGGCGGCTCTTTGCCTTGCACCACACGAATCTGTCGGGAAGACCACACACTTTATGTATGAAACTAAAAAACAGCCATACACATGCAGCTGCATACAGAGACATCAAAATTTCTATAATACATTTAAAATACAGGGTAAATATTACAGGAAAAAGTGAACCTAAACTGACGCGGTTGAAAAAAACAACAGCAGACTTAATACAACCATACTTTACTGCTCATTAACTGTGTGAAGAGAGTATGGGTCAGGTGATGCTAAACCCACGCTTGCTCTTCTCCCCACGCCTGTCTTTTGTTGTTGTTTTTTTCATGACAAGTATGCCTATTCTGTGCCAGTATGAGGAGGGCAGGAGGGTCACAGAGAATGGGTTTGGGGGATGGGAGGATTATGGTTGGGGGTGGTGTTGGTAAGGGTGGTGACTTCAGTGCCAAGACAAGACAAGACATGATCATATCAAGAAGCCCTGTGGGGGTGGGGTGGGTAAGGGTGGTGACTTCAGTGCCAAGACAAGACAAGACATGATCATATCAAGAAGCCCTGTGGGGGTGGGGTGGGTAAGGGTGGTGACTTCAGTGCCAAGACAAGACATGATCATATCAAGAAGCCCTGTGGGGGTGGTGTTGGTAAGGGTGGTGACTTCAGTGCCAAGACAAGACAAGACATGATCATATCAAGAAGCCCTGTGGGGGTGGTGTTGGTAAGGGTGGTGACTTCAGTGCCAAGACAAGACAAGACATGATCATATCAAGAAGCCCTGTGGGGGTGGGGTGGGTAAGGGTGGTGACTTCAGTGCCAAGACAAGACATGATCATATCAAGAAGCCCTGTGGGGGTGGGGTTGGTAAGGGTGGTGACTTCAGTGCCAAGACAAGACATGATCATATCAAGAAGCCCTGTGGGGGTGGGGGTGGTAAAGGTGGTGACTTCAGTGCCAAGACAAGACAAGACATGATCATATCAAGAAGCCCTGTGGGGGTGGGGTGGATAAGGGTGGTGACTTCAGTGCCAAGACAAGACAAGACATGATCATATCAAGAAGCCCTGTGGGGGTGGGGTTGGTAAGGGTGGTGACTTCAGTGCCAAGACAAGACATGATCATATCAAGAAGCCCTGTGGGGGTGGGGTGGGTACACAGTGTACTGACCTGCGGGCCTCTCTCCTCATCCAGCTCCACAGTCATGAGGGCCGACACGCCCTTCTCGCTGATGGTGGAGTCCTGGCCCTGCCAGAAAAAGTAAGCACAGCGCTCCCGCCCTGTCATGGAGTGCCGGGCTGCCTGACCCTTCAGGCTCTTCAGGCCTGCAACCAGCAGTTTCACTTTTTAGAGTTGTCAAAACATGTGGACTGATCCATATACACTACACCACATCTGCTTTGGAAAAAAAAAAAAACAGCAGATGCCTGACCTTCACATAAACCTAAATCGCTGGTCAGCCTTTGAGTGCCTACCCTTGATTTGTGTAAGTAAATTAAATAAAATAATTCAAGAAAATAAACAAATAATTAAATACACTAAACCTTGAACACAGTCATAATCGTAAAAATTCACAAGCATCAAGGAGGCACCAGTCAAAGGCAACTTCCAAGTGATATATCTTGTGCGGAAATCAAACGAGGTGAAGTATGATCTTCAAAAATCATATTGGTGAAAACAGTCAGTGCTTGCCTGCATATTTTTGTTATGTTTTCTGGAGACACTGCAAGAAGCAGCCAGAACTGCAATATCTGCCTACAGTGCTGTTCAGTTACTTCTGCAGGGAAAAAAAGTAATAATATTTACAAATCAATGTCTCGTCCAGAATACACTACCTTCCATCTTATAAATGCAGAACTGTCCACACACACAGTGAAGTTCAGTGATGCACACACACATGAACAAAAGACGTCTCCACTGACCTGCATTGGTGATCATGTACTGCCACCGAACGACGTAGGTGTCCCCGCAGTGGAAGTGTCCGTAGCTGGGTTCCGGCATCTGGTACCGGGCAAACTCCATGACGTGCCACACCTTGATGCCCAGTGTCAGGATGTCCTGCTCCTTCATGAAGCCCTGCATGTCCTCCTGCCTGCACACACACACACACCCACACACCGGGTATTAAGTGTGCCAGTCTTTCCTGCTGCTTCACAACAGGAATGGGTTGGGTTTTTTTTGTTCATAGAATGATAAAAAATTATGTTTAGTCTAACATACTTAACTGTGACTCACTGGTGCAGACTCCAGCAAGGGTCTTATTCTGTCCTGCACAAACTACTTCTCAGTTCATGTGCAGAAATCTAAAGTAGCTGTGGCCAATGACCTCCCTTAGCACATTTCCTCCCTTCTGCATGCCTGTGCTGGGTGCCCTCTTTGATGGTAGTTATCTTCCATTCCTGTGACCTGTGCATCCAATTACCAGTTGTTTTGTTTTGTTTCTTTCATTTCCTATCCCCCTCCTGACTGACACATTTTCTGTTGTTGTATGTTGTTATGTCTTTGTTTTGTTATCCTGCGTATCTGTTATCCCAGCACTTTAAAGTACATAAATCAAAGAACTTTGAATTCATTTCCAAGCATGCTTGCAAAAGAGCTAAGTGTACTGAAACCACACTCATTCAACTTGAATTCCTTCTGTGAGATACTGGTAAGTCTTAAAACTGGTTCTCTGACAGTTTCAAGAAAGCAGCCATCATCAAACCTGATTTAAATGATGACAAAGCAGAAGATGCACCAAGACATACAGTGATATCTAAGAGATCTGACAGAATCAGAGCTGGTAACATCACTCCAACATAACTTGTGAGAAGAACGCAACGCAATGACGCCTCCTTGAGCTACTGAAACTGAAACTGAAACTTGTGAGAAGAGCTATTCCCACATGTCTCCATGTTTGATCATTGAGTTCACCTGATGACAGGAAGCCAGATGAGTACCATGGAACTCTGACTCTTGAACTGCATGAAATACTTTTAAAGAATGAATTCTTCTTCTTCGTTTGTGGGCTGTATACAACTCCCACATTCACTTGTATGTACACGAGTGGGCTTTTACATGTATGACCGTTTTTACCCCCCCTGTGTAGGCAGCCATACACCGTTTTTGGGGGTGAAGAATGAATAAATCTAAGGCATGTAAAATGTGAAAGAAGGGAGCCATTATTCAAACTTACCATTTCTTACCACGGCCCACATGCGCCCCTTCCAGCAACAATGTTACAGGTGAGCTGTTGACAGGGGTCATCTTCTTGGCGTCATATGCTGTGATGTCTGCAAACTCACTCTGAGAGACAAACCCAAACCCTACTGATCACTGTGGATAGAAAACAAACTTTATAACAACATATTTTTGTCTCCATAACCTCTCCTTTTGTAGCTTAATATACAAAAGGTATTTTGTCGGTAAACAATCATATCCTTTGGGTAAAAAAAAAAAGCAAAAAAAGCTGGAATGTTGAAAAATATAAAAATGTTGTGACAGTGCACTGGTTTGTGCCAGATCATCCTCATTTTTTGATTGGTTTTATTATCCACCAAAGCCCTGTAATGACACACACCTAAATTTCCTACTCATACACAAAACAGGCAACAACAAAAACGTTTATCTGTTTTTCTGTTCTCATTTGTTTAACTTAATTTGTTTTCAGCAGGAAGGAATGGACAATCTCCAAAAGTTAAAAAATTCTTTATTCATTACCAGTTATCAAGAAACAGTTTAAATTCTTGTTTGCTTGTTTTTATATGGAAGTACACAGACAATTACACCACTTCATTTTAGCACAGATTACCTCAATACTCTCACATTGGGTGACTGAAAACAACAGAAACATGTTCAGAACAGTCAAATAATGCAATGTTACAAAATAAAATGTTTTAACAAAGTACTGAGCAAATACAAATAGACAAAGGCCCAACAACAACATGCACGCACACACACAAAACACACATACACATTAAAACAGGCGCAAACACATACACACTCAATTTCTGACAAGAAATATTCACCTTCATTTCAGATGCTTTTTCTCGCTTGACCCCAATGAGGCGTGAGGAGTCAGGCCAGTCAGAAAACTTCTCCCGAAACAGTATGGTCTCCATGTTCTGGTTGATCTTTCCAAAGATGGCCCAATCTGGTCGCTTTGAGGCCTGCACTGGAATTCCTCCATCCTCTTCCGCTGTACACACACACACACACACACACACACAAATTGCAGGTAACCATAGTTACTCCAAATTTACTGAGCATTTCTAAACCATAAAGAGTGTATATTCAACCCCAGATGAACTTGTGTGACTGCCAAATGAGATAATGGAGGCAAATCCAAGGCAACAAGGCAAACCCTGCTCATTGTGTCAGGTCATTAGCACTGCTCACAATTAGGCAGGTTTCATACCCCAAAAAGCTTTGTTCAGTTTCAGTTTCGCACAGAGGCATAACTGCATTCAGACAAATCGATACATGCAATGCCACATCTGCAGGGCAGATGCCTGACAGCAGCATAACCCAATGCCCTTGTCAGGCTATGTTCACTCCTTCGAACAACATCTGGAAGTGTGCAGGGAGGGGGACGGATGTTTATATTGAAAGAATACAGGAATAACATTTCATCCAAAAAGTGATGGTTATGAAAAAGATGAATAATAGTGAGAGAGAGAGAGAGAGAATGAGAGAGAGAGAGAGAGAGAGAGAGAGAGAGAGAGAGTGTGTGTGTGTTGCATTCAAGTGAACATTATTTAAACCAAACTATAAAGATCAAAATGAAAGTAACTCAGCTCACTGAAACAGCTGCTGAAATAGTGATGAAACGAATTACTTCCCTTGCCTTACAAATGCACAAAATTGCCCCACCCCTGTTCCTTCCTCCCACCTCCACTCTCCTCACACAAAAAGGTTTCAGTTTCAGTTTCAAGGAGGCCTCAAGGCATGCGGATTGATCCATATACCCTGCACTGCACCTGCAGTGAAAACAGACACACCAAAGTGACTCACAGCGAAGAGGGCCCATGGGGTTGACGGCACACTTGGAGTAGTCGTAGCCTTTGTCCCACAGCTTCTGACCCAGAGCCATGCCCTGCTTCCGCTGCTCGGGGCTCACCTCTTTGCCCTGCCACACGTAGAACTCCGACCCAAAGTCAAACACCAGCACCTGCCGCACACCGTGAAAAGAACAGTCTGAATCAAGATTTCATTTCCGTTGACCCCTTTTCAGGTTTGGGGCATTGCAAACAGATAAACAAAAGAACATTAATAAAACATGGAAAACAATTCATAATTGAACTGTGTTAACAACACATGCATTAAATACAATGTGAAATGCTCAAGATCATACAGACATTCAGAACAAATAAAAATAACCTTTAAAACTGCCCAAGAATATTATGACAACAGTAACAATAAAACCACCTCTTACATTAGTACGCTCTTCACAAGTAGAATTATGAAGCAGAACATATTGTTTTAATTCACAAGGTTACAATCTTTCTAACAGACAACAACAGTCCTTCATTGGTAAAGAGAAGACATCAACACAAGATGGGGAAAAGCACTGACAGCATTTGTTTCACTTTGGGTCATTCTACTTGTATGAGAACTGAAACCCAAGCATGCAAATACATTAGTGTGCATGACAGAGACTGAAGTATGGAAACATCCACAATGTAACAGCCATGATGATGGCTGGTCCATGCAATTTTCATTGTTTATTTTGTTGACCACTATTTTTTTCATGGAAACTCAAAACAGGATACTTTCATTAACCCTTTCACCGCCAGTCAATTTAGAGTGCAAAATTCACTTGTTCTATGAACACAGAAAATATGGCGTCTAAGAATAGCTGGGGATTACCCCTGCGATGTGTGGAAAACATGGCCTTTCCTACCACCGAACCTTAAGAGCAGTAAGTTCATGGATAACAGACCCATGATCTAGTCACCTTTTCTGTGACATGTGTCCTCTACCTAGCATGTGCATGAATGTGAGTTTGGTGGTGAAAGGGTTAAATGTAATGTATTAACAAGTCATTAAAAGCAAACAAAACTTGACTTGCAGTAGGCATTAATGTGGCAATAGCCTTAAGATGGCTTTAGTGGTCGGCGAGGCTCTAAGCACCATAATTTGACTGATTTGAAGCAAACAAAAATACAAACTCAAACTAGCGGATATCCACCCGCCCACTTCCCTCCCCTTACACATGCTGTTCCTCTTTGCACCAAATAAGCTCAACAGAATTTCTAACGATTTCTTTTCTCACACACACACATGAAACAACGTGCAATCAGACAGACAGACATCTTTTGCCCTACCTCTTTCCTGTTCAGCATGCAATGCTTGGGGATGGCGCCCCAGTACTTCTCGTAGGGTTTCAGAGCCCCGTCCTCCAGTCTGAACACCATGTTGGTTTTGATGATGGAGCTTTCGTACAACTCGTCTTCTTCCTCTGGTCCACAGGCTGCAATAAAAATTCATTCTCTGGTCACCAGCAGCAACAGTGAACAATGGCGTCACATGCTAGCTTCCCGTTTGATTGGGACAGAAGTTGCACTTGTATTGAAAAAGAAAAAGAAAACAAACAAAAAGATCAATTCTGTAATACCAGCACCAATGTTCCTTTATCAAATGGAGTCCAATATTTCTAAATATCAAAACCAACATGAAATTCTTATATATACAAGTGTGTGTGTGTGTGCATGTGTGTGTGTGTGTACTCACAATGCAGTATGCGCACATGTATAGTACAAAAGAGACTTAAGTGCATTTTTGTGTGAAGGCATGTGAGCAAGCAAAATATGTACATGCCATGTGTTCACACATGCATTTATCAGTCTTGCTCCTTCGCTGCTGTTCCAGCCAAACCACTGACCTTGACACTCTTTGTCCCCTTGCACAGCCTCCCAGAAGTACTTGCCGGCCCCCAGGTGGTCCTTGACCTGATCCACTGTCTGGACAGCGGCCGTGCTCTTGCAGCCCAGGTCCTTCTTCTGCTGAATGAAGCTGGCCACTTCCGCCGACTGTGTGGACAGAATATTCACTTGGTCACTATGCTTCAACACACCCTTCTGCTGACTGTGTGGGCAAAACATTCACTTGGTCACTATGCTTCAACACACCCTTCTGCTGACTGTGTGGGCAAAACATTCACTTGGTCACTATGCTTCAACACACCCTTCTGCTGACTGTGTGGACAAAACATTCACTTGGTCACTATGCTTCAACACACCCTTCTGCTGACTGTGTGGGCAAAACATTCACTTGGTCACTATGCTTCAACACACCCTTCTGCTGACTGTGTGGACAGAACATTCACATGGTCACTATGCTTCAACACACCCTTCTGCTGACTGTGTGGGCAAAACATTCACTTGGTCACTATGCTTCAACACACCCTTCTGCTGACTGTGTGGGCAAAACATTCACTTGGTCACTATGCTTCAACACACCCTTCTGCTGACTGTGTGGACAGAACATTCACTTGGTCACTATGCTTCAACACACCCTTCTGCTGACTGTGTGGGCAAAACATTCACTTGGTCACTATGCTTCAACACACCCTTCTGCTGACTGTGTGGGCAAAACATTCACTTGGTCACTATGCTTCAACACACCCTTCTGCTGACTGTGTGGGCAAAACATTCACTTGGTCACTATGCTTCAACACACCCTTCTGCTGACTGTGTGGGCAAAACATTCACTTGGTCACTATGCTTCAACACACCCTTCTGCTGACTGTGTGGGCAAAACATTCACTTGGTCACTATGCTTCAACACACCCTTCTGCTGACTGTGTGGGCAAAACATTCACTTGGTCACTATGCTTCAACACACCCTTCTGCTGACTGTGTGGGCAAAACATTCACTTGGTCACTATGCTTCAACACACCCTTCTGCTGACTGTGTGGGCAAAACATTCACTTGGTCACTATGCTTCAACACACCCTTCTGCTGACTGTGTGGGCAAAACATTCACTTGGTCACTATGCTTCAACACACCCTTCTGCTGACTGTGTGGGCAAAACATTCACTTGGTCACTATGCTTCAACACACCCTTCTGCTGACTGTGTGGGCAAAACATTCACTTGGTCACTATGCTTCAACACACCCTTCTGCTGACTGTGTGGACAGAACATTCACTTGGTCACTATGCTTCAACACACCCTTCTGCTGACTGTGTGGGCAAAACATTCACTTGGTCACTATGCTTCAACACACCCTTCTGCTGACTGTGTGGGCAAAACATTCACTTGGTCACTATGCTTCAACACACCCTTCTGCTGACTGTGTGGACAGAACATTCACTTGGTCACTATGCTTCAACACACCCTTCTGCTGACTGTGTGGACAAAACATTCACTTGGTCACTATGCTTCAACACACCCTTCTGCTGACTGTGTGGGCAAAACATTCACTTGGTCACTATGCTTCAACACACCCTTCTGCTGACTGTGTGGGCAAAACATTCACTTGGTCACTATGCTTCAACACACCCTTCTGCTGACTGTGTGGGCAAAACATTCACTTGGTCACTATGCTTCAACACACCCTTCTGCTGACTGTGTGGACAGAACATTCACTTGGTCACTATGCTTCAACACACCCTTCTGCTGACTGTGTGGACAGAACATTCACTTGGTCACTATGCTTCAACACACCCTTCTGCTGACTGTGTGGGCAAAACATTCACTTGGTCACTATGCTTCAACACACCCTTCTGCTGACTGTGTGGGCAAAACATTCACTTGGTCACTATGCTTCTACATACTCTTCTTTCCTTTTTTCAGTGTATCTTTTAATTCAAGTTAAAGTTTAGATGTTATTATTATTATTATTTTTTTTTTTTTTTTTGGTTATCAAACACAGACATTCTAAATGTTCAGGTTGTCAACCTATCCTTCAAATAAAATGAAATTTTCTAAAGTTTTCTTTTTCAGATGCATGTGTGTTTGTGTGTGGGCAGAGGGGGAGGATGGGAGATACACACACACACACACACACACACACACTAATAGCGAGAGACAGACTGTCACACAGAACAAAAAATCCTAAAATGTTTCTATTTCAAGCACATAAAAAAAATCTCCACAAACTATTTCCAAATAATTCATATTTCTTTAAACTTTCTCCACAATCTATGTACTTCTGTGTACATACTGCACTCTGCATCCATGAAATTCAGGTTTAAAATTTGAACCATTATAACCCCATAAACAAAGTACTTAGATAAATAAAAAGGTCAAACAAACATTTTAAAAAAAGGTATCAAACCACAATAATTCAAAGAACCAAGGATTCAGTTATATTAAAAGAAAAAAAAAGAAAGAAAAAAGTGCAAATAAAAAGCATCTTCCCCATCAGAATCTCACTTGTTCACCATGTTTACAGACCTTTGCTTTTTCAATGATGTTGCTGAACTCCCCGACCCAGTTGATGACCTTGTCATTCATCACCAAGATGTAGCAGTCCCCGGCGTTCATCGACTTGCTGCTCGGTTCCACCAGTCGGGTCTGCACGTTCCGCCGCCCTGCACACACACACACACACACACACACCCAACACACACACACACCCAAAACACGCACACACACACCCAAAACACGCACACACACACCCAACATACACACACACCCAAAACACGCACACAACCTTTTTATTATCATTACTGATATCTTAAATAGAGCCTGTCTTTGGTCAGAGACCAAATTCTAATCGCTTAACAAACTCCAAGTTATCTGCACAATAGGCTGGCAACCTGGGTAGAGGCGACTAACAATGGCCTTTTAAGCGCTCATCATTCGTTTCCTGTGCCATTCAGTCAGGCTTCAGTCATGCACACATGTATATTACAGTGGATTTTTCTTCAGAATTTTTGCCGGGGTCAACCATTTTGTTGCTGAGGATTCTCTTCTGTGCATTACTTGCATACTGCACACACAACCTCATCCAAATGACAAGCGTCCAGACCATTTCTCAGTCTGATTTGTGGAGAAGAGATTCTGGCAAGTGTGGGATTTAATCCTACACCCTCAGATTATCTCATTTCCTATGGGGATGCATTATGGCTATGCTACCACTCCACTCTTTAATATTCTGAGTCAGATCTTTACATGCAACAAACCAACGATGAATTAGCATGGTAATGAATTCCCCTAACTGGCCATACCTTTGATATGCAGCAGCATGAGATCATTGAAAGGTTTGCGTTGTGCAGCCAGGGCTGAGGGGAGGGAGGATGGCTCCGTTTTGCGCAGTTCTATCTGGCTGAAGTTTTCCTTGCTGGCCAACCCAGCCAGAGCTTCCACTGCAAACCCTGCATCTTTCCGCACTGTCAACACAACAGCAGACAGCGATGTTACACAACTTTTTCCACAACAATACATTTTTGGCTGCTTGGAATTCAGTTGAAAACATGGAAATTGCTAAAAAAACAACAACCACACTGTGGTAAAACATCATGCTGAGTGAATTCAGTAACATTTCCCAAATTCAAAGACCCATTATAACTGATTGTATCAAATGTGACTTCACACTGACCATGGAATGATTATTCTCTGTTCTTGCTGAACAAAGGTTTGAAAATGTTAGATCATCAATAAAACAATGATATCACTTATCAATATCAAACATTAATTTTCATGAACAGTCATTTCTGACATCATAACAATAAAAGCTCACTATTGTTTAATATAACACTTCTGTTTACCCAATGCAGAAAGCTGCAAATAAAAATCAAAGCAAAGCAGTGACATTTCAACAAATTCATTAACTCTCTCCATACGAACGACGAAAGAGACGACGTTAACAGCGTTTCACCCCAATTACCATCATCAAAATATTGCAAGCGGAAGGCTCTTATACTGAAGATGTGAATGTTGACAAAGAATACCACAATTCTGACGACAGAAGCTAAAGGTTGGGTCATTCAGACACCCACTGGACATCTGAGGGGTCTGTGTAGAGGAGAAGAGAGGACTGGCCGTACTGAGTTAAAGTTTCATTTCTCCTATATACATGTGTGATGACATTATTCACACCAGTTCATAAAAGGATCACAAACAAAACATATTTTCACACAGCAACATGTACAAATTATGAAAATACTACCACTCACATGCTTCTGTCTTCATCAGGCGTAGATGCTTTTCTGCTGTGCCTGTGGTGACCTGCACATACTCTGTCTGGATCTCCACAAACTGTGACACTGTCTTGAGCGGGTTGAGACTGGTCGCTTTCTTCTTTCTTGTGGGACGGATCTTCCTTACTGGCATTAACCTGTGCGCACACACACACACACACACACACACACACACACAAAGCTGTAATCAAGCGGCACTGTTTCAAACTAACTATTTTATTATCTTGATATTTCATTCTTCATAAACCATCAATCATGACTAACCTTTTACAAGTTAAATTTATTCTAAGTCACTCGTATCCCTCTTTAAAATGACAAACACTTTTTTGTGGCACTAAGAAAAAAGTTTAAAATGTGGGCTTACTGTGTTTTATTCACTGAAAGAACGAGTTTATAACTACAGGTTCAATGTGTACTTTATAACTGTGCTTTTAAATACATAACAGGAAAAATGTCTACATGCTTTGATATAATTAAGTACATGTCCCCAATATTCAAAAGCTTAAAACATAAAGTGACAAGCAGTGAGTGTTAATGAACACTGAAAAAAAAACTAAGAACATACTGCACTCCTCAGGTTGTAAGCCATTTATCATCTGACTTGACCCCACAATCAAAATACCAGTTATGGCTTGCCTGCAGGTTTTTCCAGTCCAAAGTGAACTTCTGACTTTTCCCACAAATGTTTTGAAAACAGCAATTCTTCAGGGCAAAATAAGCTCATCTGCTTTTCACATTTTTCAGAATGATGTGGTATGATAACAAATGAGTATAGCTTTGGACTGCTGTCCAATGGCTCTGAGAACAGGAGGAAAATGGCAGAATGGTTAAGACACTTGTCTGTCAATACAGAGTCCGTGAGGGTCTGGGTTTGAGTCCCGTTCTTGCCCTTTCTCCCAAGTTTGACAGGAAAATCTAACTGTTTAGTTGTTCAGCAACAATCAACAACATCTACAAACAAAAAACAACCTCAAAACCTATCAGTAAGCCAAGCTGACTCACATGTCGTTGGACTCGATGAAGATGTTGTCAAAGTCATCAATCTCCACGTCCACCTTGTCAGCTATCTCAGTGATCTCCTTGGTGGAGAAGAACTGCTCTATTTCCTCGTCACCCAGGGTGGGCACCTCCACCCGAACTTGTTTCCCCTTCTCCTCCTCCTCTGCTGGTTTCATCTCTGTTTTGGCCTTCTTCTTCTCCTCCTTTTTGGCTACTGCCCCTGGGTCTGTGGGAAAAAACAGTACCATGTGAAACTACAACAACAAATGCTTTATTATACAAGTGAAGTACGTGAACATATCATTATATAAAATCAAGTCATTATTAAGCATTCTCATACAAATGAAAAAATGAATGCTGAAAAGAAAAACTGTGCTTTATCTATTTTTGTTTTTTTCTTTTTGGTCCTAAACACACAAACTTAAAACTGCAGATGATTTAGTTTCTTAAATAAAAGCATACTGACAAGCTCTTTTCATTGTTTAAGCGATTTATAATATCTTCAGATAAAATGGACTGACAGATGCACGCCTTTTTGTGCATGTCATCAACACACATGAATGCAAACATGAAAGTTGTAACATGGTGTTTTTCTATTGCACTTACACACAAAGTAAACTTGTATCAAAATCATTTATAAATGAGCACCAACTCTTTGGTGGCCACGACAGTCTCCTCCCCATTACAAAAATACATAAATGCAGCCACAATGCCTGTAAGGTGCATTGTTGATTTGCACAAACATTAAATGAAAATCTTTTAACAACTGCTACTGACAGGGACATGCACATTCCATTCATCTCAGTAGGCTATAACACACTTTTTTTTTTTTTTTTTAACTTACAACAACATATCATGAGTGAATGAAGGAGTACAAAAGATGTGCACTATAAAAACATCCTAACACCACTGCCAGATGTGTAATGAAGTACTGGTTTATGATGAACAATAGCCATGTTTCTAAATACAAATACTGAAATAGAATAATGCGTGTTATGTTGAAGTTAAAAAAAACCACACCAACAAACAGAAACAGAACTCCAGAAATTAAAACAAACATTAATATATACACAACAGTGATAGTCGTGCAGTACATCAGTAATACTTATCATACATGTTTCCATGGGCAAAAACCTTCTCCACTGTAATATATGTGGTTATCTTACATTTAGAGTTGCAAACACTGATGTTAACACAATGAATACATTCTACATGTATTGTTTTCAATAACAAGAAAATCAAACAATTGATGAATTCAACCAAACAAGTGAACATAAAA
Organism: Babylonia areolata; assembly: GCF_041734735.1. NCBI lineage: Eukaryota > Metazoa > Mollusca > Gastropoda > Neogastropoda > Buccinidae > Babylonia > Babylonia areolata. The sequence continues at coordinate 40,156,645 of NC_134876.1, read as the reverse complement.
CTTCCTTCAGAAGATTTTTTATAGGATGACTATTTCAAAAAACTTACTCACTTATGTATTTGATTCCCATGAACACATACTATTATTTCTTATCATTTTCTCCTCTCTGCATCCCACACACTCTGACCTTTTCTTTCTTGTATGTGTGTGTGTGTGTGTGTGTGCGCACAAGCACGCGCGCGTGTGTGCATGCATGCATGCATGTGTGTGTGTGTGTGTGTGCGCGCGTGCATGCGTGTGTGTGCATGTGTTTGTGCATGGCATGCATGTGCATGATGTCGTATCTATTTATCTACCAAGTGAGTGTGTGTTTGGACAGATCAACCACAACAACAGTATCATTCTGAATAAAAGAAACAACACAACTATAAGAATAAAAAAATTAGTTTAATTAATGGAGCAAAAAATGCAGAGGTTTCTGTGAAAGCCTTTTCCAAGTAAACATAGAAATTTATATTACATTTACAATTAAGAAGTGAAAGCATCCTGGATAATCATCCTGTGCATATGAACAAAATTCAATGCATAATTCTGAAGTACATGTTTTCATCACAGATTTGTGTTAATTTAGTTTATCAGCTATGTTCTTTGAAAAATTCACACTCATTTTGATATATTTTGTGCTTCAAACTGTGAATAAAGTGTAATTTTGATATATTTTGTGCTTCAAACTGTGAACAAAGTGTTCTTTGTGTAAAGGTTTTCTGAGCTGACTGAAGGCCAAGTGGAAAGGGCACTGGCTGAAACAGAACATGCCACAACTTACCAGCCACAATCTCCTTGGGCAATGGGACCTTAGGCAAAAACTCTTTGGTGGGAGTAGAGGGGGAATTAACAGGGGAACTGGCATTGGAACTGTCATCTGCAGGAGGTACCACCATCACAGTCAGTGAATATGGACAACAAACACACAGGTTACTTGTTAGTTACCACACAAAACAGAACATACAGCGTATGTCAGATACACATCAAGGCAATCAGAATGACCAATATGCATCTGATGAATATCCAACATTTATCACACATAATATACCCCACATGTATATTTATACATATTTAATACATTTAAATAATCTTCAAATACCACCGCCATGAATTCTGTTAAACATGTGTAAGTATTCGATATGATTCTTACAGAAAGTGGAAATGCCTTCAGCTCCCTCCCCTTCACCAGACAACATGAGATGGTTATCAAAACAAGAGCTCTTCAGAATCCCACATCCCACCACCATCTCTGAGCAGGAACACACACACACACACACACACACACACACACACACACACACACACACACACACACACACACACACACACACAGAGGTATATATATATATATATATATATATATATATATCTACATATATCGAAAGGCAGCAAAAAGTGTATGTCAACTACCAACTGATAAAAGGGATCATTTTCACCGATTCATAGACATTTGTTTGCTTTAGTTTTTATTGCACTGATAAGCCAGATGAGGCCAAAATGATATCTTAATGGACGTAGGTCCACTGGACAGAATCATGACTGTTTCTGTGTACTAATACGGTAATTTTCTTCTCAAATGCAACAAGCAGATAAAATCAGAACATTTTACAGAGAACTGCCAAATAAAGGATGCTGTCATGACATGTTTCCCCCGGGCTGATTCATGCACAGTTGTATTTGTCATTTATAAACATAAGCAAATCCGTAATAACGCCATGGGCAAAAAATGATTCTTATGTGATTAATCACCAACAGATATAGATCTGCATTCCTATATTATGACAAATTCAGATTCCACTACTGACATATCAGCTCAGAACATTCAGACTGTACAACATCTGCATAAGTAAACTATGATACAAAAATACAGACCTAAACAATATACACATGCATACAACATTCATATGGTTTGAATAAGCACACATGAATGATAAATGAATTTTTATAACACTGCTTCTGATCCTGTCTGTCTGGATAACAACCAGATTCTACTGCATCATAAAACATGTTACTTTAACAGAATTGTTAAAAAACAAAACAAAAAAACCCAACCTGTTGCACACTGAGTAAAGTGACATTAAAAGTTATATTCCAACAATCAATCAGAATATCAATCAGAATATATATCTATGTGTACACAAACAGGCAAATTCACTAAATGATACCATACAGCATAAAATAATTATTCAAGAAAAAACAAACAGTTTAGTTTTGTATTCACCAATGTACAGAATTCACACACAAAAAAGCTCAATACACAACTTACCCAGCCCTGTAAGATCTTTTTTGGATGATGCTTTTATTTTGGCAACCAGTGGACTTTCTGAACCAACCACTGAAAAACAAAGATAAATAAAGTCAATAAAAAAAAGAAAAGATAAAAAAATTCCAGTAATTACCTTTCTCCATTTCACTCAGTCCAGTGTCACAAAGTACATCTGCTACAGTTCAGTCCTTTAATTTTCTGGGGGTAAAAATCACAATATTTCCATAGAAACTGCATGCAGATTACTTCAAAGGGATCTTGATAATTTCAATTGGATGTAATTCCATCTTAATTCCACTGGAGATATTTTGTTTTGAAAAGAGAGCAAGGAGGGAGGAACTCAGGCAGGTGTGGGGATGGAAGGGGGTGGGGGTGTGAGGACACGGGGGGAGGGGGGGTGTAGACAGAGAGGGGATGAAACAGACAGACAGAGAGAGAGGTAAAGACCAAAACAGAAGAGACTCACAAGGACAGACTGGATCAAGTGCTGCACATAGACTCACCAGACTTGCTCAATTTGTTGGCCACAGTAAACTTCACAGCATCGGTCTCCTCCACCTTTCCCTTCCACTGCTCGGCCGACACCTCCAGTTTGCCCAGACGGTCCGAGATGCTGAGAGGCCTCACGGCTGCCAGACCCATTTTCTCTCTCACCTTGACATCCAGCACTGGGGGACTCATCTCCTTGTCCTTCACCACTTTCTTCTTCCAGTTCTCCTCCCCGCTGGTCTTCAGCTGGTTCAGACTGCAACACGGACATCTGGATGTGCAGCTGGTCAATATGGGAAGGGTGTACCTTTTGTCTCCAAATGATCTATCTTTATGTATAGATGCACAAACATTTCAAAATCTCTTTTACAAGTGATATGTAAGCAATGAAAGAGTATGGTTCCCCTTTTTTGCCATGAATAAGCACTCCAAAATATCTTTTTATTAGTAGCATGTATCCATTTAAAATAGTTTGGTTTCATTTCTATGGCATGCACAAACACTTAAAATCTCCTTTTTAAGTAACATGCAATCAATGAAAAAGTTAACTGGTTCCTTTTTCTTTTTGGTTTCCTCATATTCAACTAGATTCTTGTAAACATCTTTCTGATATACAATTCTGGTACTTCACTATTAAAAACAACAACAACAAAACAAATAAGTAAGAAAAACCTAATTCACTTTACAACTGGTTTATACTTACCTCTTGGATTTATCTGAAATCTAATTTGGCGTCACGTATTCTTAACCACACATTTATCTTAAGAAACAAAATATTTGTCTTCTGTAAGTTAAATGTGATATTCTTGACTGAGAAAGTGCCAGAGAGGTCTGCTGATGCTTAACAGCAACAGCAGACCAGATATCCACAGATTTCTTCTTTTTTTTTTTAATCAGGGTAAATTTACAACTATATCTTAAAAAATCTTTTTGTTTTAAAGCACTTTTAAGCTATCTTTACTACTGTAAGTTATACAGAATTTTAAACCTACTGTTTCCGTTGGTTTTCAAAAAGCAATTTCCTGTTTATTCATTTGTTTATGTCCTTTCATTATAAATTATCTTACCGATCAGCTATTGAGCCTCCAGAGGGCTTTGGTGTTGTTGAAAATTCTGCCTCCTTCATTTCATCTGGGGTGATGGGCTGAGTCATATGGCGTCCTTCATACTTGCGTTTTGTCTGTGGCGACCTCTCTGGTGTCAGCTGTGGTGCAGGCTGAGTGAGGTACCTTCAGAACACATTTATCACACAACAGTTCAGATGACTGTCAGCTTGAATAAAACAAAACATACAAACAACAGCATCATCGAAAAAGAAATCGTTTCAAAAAGAAAGACAAAGAAAGACAAATCAAGGAACCTCATGTACTTCAAACAATCAAGGAATGCAGTCAGTTTATAAAGGGGAGTGGTAAGCAAAAATGAAATGGGAAAAAACAACAACAAGTATTTGAGTAATTGCGTAAATATTCTCAAGTTTTATGGGACAACTTCAACCTGAATGAAAAGGTAATTGTTTCCAATCAATGATCAGTCAAATGTGAAAGTCAGTATTGTTACAATTTCTGAGCGTTGGTTGGCTAGAATATAACTGGACCTCAAACAAACTGAGAAATTCTGAGAGAAAGACAGAACCCAGGAAGAAGGGGGAGATACGGAGGGAGGGAGGAAGAGGAGGTTGAGAGAGAAGGGCTCTCCCTTGATCTCTCTCAGTTCTATCATGAATGTGAAAGCGTGTTCCAGCGCGCGCACGAGTGCGTATGTGTGTGTGTAAGAGAGAGAGAGAGAGAGAGAGAGAGAGAGAGAGAGAGAGAGAGAGACAGACAGACAGACAGACAGACAGACAGAGATAGGCAAACAGAGAGGCAGAGACAAATACAGAATGAGAGTGATGCTGCTTTAAACTGGAACACTGAACTGCAAAATTATGTTAAGTCCATTCTGTGTGCTGACATTCTTTTTATATATAGGACTATTGATCAAACTGCTGAACTGAATCAACCACTGACTGAAACCGCCATAAACTTTGACGCACCGTCACAACAAACGATCAGGCCACGTTGGACAAGATCAGCCCTTACCTATGTGTCCGGAAAAACAGCGTCTGCTCACATCGGGACACAACCCGACAACCTTCCTACGTGCTGTTTGTTTTCATGTGACCCGCACTTCCCGGAGGACATGATGGGGCGTCACTCTGAGTTGTACAACTTCCGTGTTATCGCCCCTCGCCCATCTCCAGCCCACCAATATCCGACCCCCCTCCCCCAATCAACCCCCTCTCTACTCCCGTCTCTCTCTCTTTTTTGCATTTGTAACATGTGTCTAGAAAGTGAAGAGCCGGGCCTAAAATGAACATGTGTGTATATTCAATAATGATTAATGACATCCACTATCTCGTTTTTCAGAGAATGTGTGTGTGTGTGTGTGTGTGTGTGTGTGTGTGTGTGTGTGTGTGTGTGTGTGTGTGTGTGTGTCAGTGTGTGTGTGTGTGTGTGTGTGTGTGTGTGTGTGTGTGTGTGTGTGAACGCTGACTGAAGATCCATTTGCATCGTCTTACGTAAACAATAACACTGATGTTCGTCAGTGTTTCGAAAACCAGCGGCTGTCATCCTTGAACAAACATTACTGAACTGTGCTGTCGGTGGGGCGAGACCAGACCGAAGCGTCCGATTTTTTCACGAAACACTTCTGCTGGATATTCCTCGCCGCTCATTCGTTATCTCAGTGTTAAATTAGACCCACTGGCACAGCTTCTTTTTTTTTTTTTTTTTTTTTTTATTTAAATGAAAATAGAGATTACAACGGCAATTCTCTCACTCTCTCCCTTTCTCTCAGTCAGACTCGACTGACACACTGTGACACTGACACAACACACATCGGACACACACCTATCAGTCGGGAGCGATGCATACACCGACGACACACACACATACACGCGCGCGCGTGTATTGAATCGTTTTCAGTTATAATCGATGTTGTGAAAAGACGCCGGGTAAACTGAACCTGAAAGAAACTGAAGAAATAACACACTGTCATACATCACACAGTCGCGACGCGAAAAACACCGAAGCTCAGAGTTAGTGAGGTAGGGGTGTGTGTGTGTGTGTGTGTGTGTGTGTGTGTGTGTGTGTGTGTGTGTGTGTGCCGTGTGTGTGAGAGAGAGAGTTAGGGCGAAAACGAAACAGCTGCAAGCATTTTGATCGTAAAGCCTACAGATATTAAACGGGTCTCTGCAAAGTCGGCTGGGCTGCTGCAGCCAGTATATCAGCTGAAGAAATAATGAATAAATAAAAAGCGTGGGAGGCATAGTCTATTTAGGCTATCCGCGCTTTTCCGACAAGGCTGTCCTATCTGTAACCATAAACCTCTGACACTCGGTGCAGCTCCTCCTTCCCTTCTGTTCACAGAAAAACACATAAGTTCGTCGCACAACCTCCACGACCCCCGCCTCCCAACCGCTCCCCCCCCCCCCCCCAGAATACCCTTTCTCCTCCAATACAACATACATGATGCAGTCCTCCTTCACACACACACACACACACACACACGACCCTCTGTGACCCCTATCTTACCCCATTCCCCTTCTCCACTTACAAACCACTTTCTCTGAAGCACTTTAATTAATCTCAGCTGTTTAACATCTGTCAGTAGCAAGGCTGCCGAGGCTCTTTATTTTTTGTTCTTCATTTATTTATTTTTGTAAGATGCTATGTCACTGGGTGAGGACCATGATGGGAGTAGGTAAGGGAAGAAACTAACAGAACAGCAGAGAGTAAAGCCAGCAGAGGAGGGATAGAATGGTGGGGGAGGTAGGAGAGGCTCTGGAGGTTGCACAAGTTTACACGGAAACCATGACAGCCCGGAAGCTCAGTAACCAACCGGAGACAGCGCGGCGGCGACAACGAAGTCGACATCCATCCAAGACAAAGGGCCCCGCATTCCAGGCCGAGTGCGAATCACTTCATCGCCTGCACAGTACATTGTCCCCAAAGTAGCGTGATAAGTTTTCAAAGCGCCGGTGTGCCCCATTCTGTGGACATTACCCTGCACACCCTTGACACGCAATGTGCAGGGAGCCAGGCTGTCGGGTTCCAGCCCACACGTACAGTCCGCTACACAAACACTGCACAAAGCCCTCGGAGGAAAGGAATAATCCATTCATTTGTGCATGTGAATTGGTGAATAGCTGTATGTAGTTCTGTTCAGTTTGGAGAAACTAATCCCTGTCCATTAGACTGAGAGGGTGACAGAAAAGGAGAAAAGATAGAAAATGAAAAGACGGCAGTAGGGGAAGGGGAGGGGGGGGGGGGGGGGGGGGCAATAATGTATAGGATGAAAAAGAGAACAGACCTGAGACAGACAGACAGAGAGACAAACCACGAAGAGTCTGAACAAATAATACATGAACGAGACTTGCTGTGTGAATGTCATCAGTCATTATGAGATGTCGCACGAGAGCTTTGCTGATGACACGCAGCTTTATCAGTCGGCTTCCACAGATGAATTTGATGCACTGGTGACTCAAACACGGGAGTGCATTGCTGGCCTAAAGGACTGGATGACTCTCAACAAGCTGCAACTAAATGATGATAAGACTGAATTTATGATAAACTGTCCAAAGAAGTTTCGGCAACATTCTTCCTTTCCTGACTCTGTTCTGATCAATAGCACACCTGTTTCACTTTCTCCTTCTGTTCGCAGTCTTGGTGTAATCCTAAACCAGTCTCTTTCCTTCCAACAGCACATTTCGAATATCTGTAAAGTTGCCTATTTGGAACTGCGTAGAATCAGCTCTATCCGCCATTATCTCTCAACCGATGCAACCAAGACTCTTGTATGCTCTCTGGTTCTCTCAAGACTGGATTACTGCAACTCTCTTTTGGCCCGCCTTCCCAAATATCTATTGGACAGACTCCAGCGAATTCAGAATAACGTTGCCAGACTCATTTGCAGAGCTTCTAAATTTGACCATGTTTCTCCTCTCCTTCAGTCTCCCCACTGGTTGCCTGTTTCTGATCGAATAGACTATAAGCTATCCACTCTGACCTTTTCTGCAGCCAACGGATCTGGCCCCAAGTATCTTACTGAACTCCTCCATATCTATACCCCGTCTCGCCAGCTCCGTTCTTCCTCTGATACTCGACTTCTCAGGATACCTCACATCAGAAGTAAGACCTATGGACACAGATCGTTTTCTTTTCAATCGCCAAAGACGTGGAACAAGCTCCCTGATAACCCCCGTCATTCTGATTCCCTCGCATCTTTTAAAGCTCGTCTCAAAACTCAACTTTTCCCTCAGCAATAAGTTCAACTGTGGCAGGTCCACTTCCTTTGCGTTAGCTGTGCTTGACTATATGTGTGTACATATGTATGTATACATAACTACATGCATGTATATGGATGTGTATTGTGTGTACGTGTGTTTATGTAAGTTTGTGCCTGCCTATGTGTACGTATGTGTTAGGGCAGCTGTTATATACACATGTATGTTAAAATGTATGTATGCAGTGTGCGTGTGCCTGTGTGTGTGTGTGTGTGTGTGTGTGTGTGTGTGTGTGTGTGTGTGTAGTCACAATTTGGTGTGTGTATGTAACACTGATGTAATGTTTTATGTTAACAAAAGTGTTTTTGTAAAGCACCTAGAGCAGATTTCTGGATAGTGTGCTATATAAGTATCCATTATCATTACTATTATTATTAATGCTGTCTATCTCAGAGGCTAAAAAATGCACGATAACCCTGGCTACATTATATTCCCAGAACAAATGGCACAGCACTGCTCCACCCTGAGACCTCATTTTCTGGCTTTCAGTTACACATGCAGACACAGAGTGTGTGTGTGTGTGTGTGTGTGTGTGTGTGTGTGTGTGTGTGTGTGTGAGGGGGGGGAGGCAAGGAGGGGTAAGTGAGAGAGAGAGAGAGTTCCTTTGTCCGAGTTCATACTGGCGATCCCTAAATAGCCGTTACAAATGTTATGCCCATGTCGAATCCTCCCTGGACGGTGCACTCACTGACAACAACTGTCGCCACAGTCAGTTCCTTCAAATCATATACATGATCTTAAAAACTACAAACTGTGGCTGCGCGGCACACACTGAAACCTAACACAGTTTTAGCACGCACTCAGGAGTCAGACCTCACCACAACCTGTCCACATCAATCGTATGACAACTGCAAGAATTCATGCCTTTCTAAACATTACAAACTCGTGAATACCTACATACATACCTAAACACAACATCTCGTACAAACGCATACATACTTGTTAGAAGACATCGCGAAGTTTTACGTAGCCACGCACACCTCTCCCCGTGCCTTCATAGTACACACAACTTGGTACATAATGTTTTGACGCCACTGTAACAGTCGTCCGGAGTCCAGATTAAAGGTATGGAATTAAACCCCCGATCGTGACTCTCATGCCGAAAAGCGATAAAACAAAGCCCGGCGGGCGACCACAGATTTACAATTCAGATCACAACGACTGGTCTCTCGTTCACACACACACACACACACACACACACACAGAGTTTCCCTTTCTTCCTCCAGTCACATTGTTGACACAAAAAGCCCTACATGAAAGTCACACTTACTCATTTCACGTTGCTTATGCTATGCAGTCTCCTGATCAGAGAAAAATCCCAGTGACGACCAGCCTTTTTCTCTTTCTGAGAATACCACCAGGTTTCACCCCAACAGAAGCCGGCATCCCGAAAAACTATGTCAGCACCCGTATAAATCACGAGTCCCCGTTTAGATTACTAATTGCTATCGGGTACTCCAGCGACACCAGCAAACAATCCTCTTCAGACTTCGTACTGGCCACTGCTGGCTTTTGAGTCATCTGAGCCGGATAAAAGTATCTCGCACAGATAAAGTCCCTGTGGCACTGGTACACAAACGCCAGAACATAATTATTCTCCAGTACTGTCCCACTTATGAGGATCTACGACGCCAGGCCTGGCCCGAGGGAGTGGAGCTACAGGCACAGCTTTGGGGTGACCGGACTGACCTGGAGAAAACCGTGGGCTCTGTCAGGGCGACGAAGCTTCAAGTCTGGCGTGTCCAGCAACATCAAACGCTGAAGAAGAAGAAGCTATCAGGTGTCTGAATTTGTCCTTGGTGGAAAACAAACGCGACCTTAAGAAAGCAACACTAAGGGGGAACAAGTGGAGGGGAAACCAGCGGAACATGACGGGTGGAGAAAAGTAAGTTGAGCATAATGAGCATCAGCCACCAAAATCCGCCTTTATCTCGGTCTGTATCTCCCCTCAGCGTCAATGTGTCATCTCGACGTAGCCCTGTCTTGGTTTTCAAGGTCTGTTTACGTAGCATAGCACGTTCTATAAAACTAAAGATAACATTCTAGTTCACCTCTGCACTTTATTGTGTGTGTTTTGCTTTGTTTTGAGATAAGAAACCATTGTCTTCTTTCTTTCTTTCTTTTTCTTCTTTTTTTTTTTTTCAAGACGCACAATCATGAACAACACAACGCAACAAGGACAGCAAAAATGTCAAGACACTTTATCATTTCTTTTTTTTTTTTCATCCTTTAACGGGAGGAAGGGAGGGGGCGGCGTAGGTTTGGATTAGCACAACGCTCTGACGCTCTCAGATGTACACTGCACTGGCTCCTTCGGCGTTCGTCGTGCATGGATAAATATTTGAAAAAAAGGGGAATACAAATGACCGAATGAATTATTTATCACTGCACTGTCGGTGATGATGACGTGTTACAGTGGCAGGCAAAACGTCCTGAAACCAGCACTGACCGTGAACGGAGACCACACTCATCAGCTGACACGCGGTCGCCCCTTCGCAGCTTTGTCACCAGTGTAACTGATGAAAGAACACGGGCGCAGAGGAGAGGGTGTTGCTGTTTATACCACAGGGTTCACTCCGTTTAGTTCTCTTACTCACCCTCAGCTGTATCTCAGGCCCACCGCCATCAACTGGTCATAATAACCACCACCGCCGCCTGCCTGCCTGGCTCACTGTCTCTGTGTGTACTGAAGCACGGCTGAAAATTGCCCGGCAATTTCACAGGGGTGACTGTGGATTTTAGGCTAATCCACCAACGTTCAGGGACGGGTCCCTGATTTGTCACAACGACGTTCGTGTGCATGGTCTGGGCTGTGGAAAGTGTGGTGTGCGAGGTTGTATGTGTGGGAGAAGCGGTGGTTCTGTGTGTGTGTGTGTGTGTGTGGGGGGGGGGGGGTTGTGTGTGTGGGGGGGTGGTGGTGGTGGTGTTTGGGTGTGTGTGTGTGTGTGTGTGTGTGTGTGTGTGTGTGTGAGAGAGAGAGAGAGAGAGAGAGAGAGAGAGAGAGAGAGAGAGAGAGAGAGAGAGAGGGGAACTGAGAGAGGATTTCGCAATGTTTGAAGAGAGTCTGATAATATCGTTAAACACAAAGACCAGTCCAGTGGTGAACTGATGCGTACCCTTAACAATCACCGAGACAAACAATCAGTCCCAACAGTGCTTTGCGAACCGCTGCATGTGTGTGTGTGTGTGCACCATTCTAAGCACTTTTCAGATCAACAACAAATATTGCAACACTGTAGAGGTGATACATACCCGCACGACTGGGACATGTCTAAAATCTTGTTCACATTCTCCAGCTGATCGAAAATAAACGAAGCGTCGTTGTCATTGACGTGTTTTCCTTTCTATCCAACACTGACGAATAAAGTAAAACAATACCGCGGAGATCCGTCAACACTGTACCCCCCGCTCCCCCTCCGTCACAAACAACTTGTTTTTAAGTTCGTTCATTTAACTTTTTTTTAAATTAATTTTTGTTTTGTATGTTTGTTCAAATAAAGAATCGTTTTGCTACGCTAAATTAAAATTTACCACGTATCTGCACAGAGTAAAATGATGTATTGATGTCCTTGAGGAAGAACAATCCTCATCAACGCGACACGCAATTCACAGGTGGGGTATCAAGTCTCGCAATGTCCAGATCCAATACTTTGTACAGCAGGAACATTACACTTGTTGCACTGAAGTACACGATAACGCACGTGACACGCCGCACTACAGCATGACTAAAAGCAAAGCAGTGCCCATAAAACGCGCCACGAGTTTATATTTAATGAACGCGTGACTGTTTCTGATGGCAGACCAGTCAGGACAGACTGCAAGACCGAGCTCTCACGCTGCAATAACCACAAAACACATTAACCTCTTTCTGTTGTTACGGGTGGGAGTGTCAAGTGTCGAATGACCGACGCTATTCTTAAAACGCAGTTGTTGTTTTCAAAACAAACTCAACCTTGGCTATCAGAATGTATGACTTGTCGTGGAACTGTCTCAGGTAATACTATTTATATTTTTTTGAAAACTTGAAGGTGATTCAAGGTCCAAATAAACCGAGAATGACGAAGAATCGTGTTTAAAACAATACAGGCGGAAGACAGCACAAATTAATCCAAATCAAGCAATCGATAACTAACTCACCAGCTCTGGCTTATAAAGACTCCCTCTTTAAATTCACATGGCTTTCGTTTGTTGACTAAGATCAGAAGAACGGAAAACACTGGCCCACTTTTCCGACTGGACATTCAGTAATAATCACCACTGAAACAACTCTTTAGCTGTCACTTTGACTGGGAAACGGAAAGATGAATCCATGACTGACAGCTTCAATGCCATAAAACTGAGCCGTCCATCACATCCCTGGGGAAATTCGCAATGTGTTTTTGTTTTGTTTTTTGTATGTTTTTTTGTATGTTTTTTTAAGACACAAAACGCATGAAGACGAATTTCAAGGGCACAGTTCCACAGACACCGAAGACGAGTGGGTGCAGCAAGGCAAGACACTATTACAGGTATTAGCTGGGGGTAGTGGGGGAGCGCAAAACTGTTAGACATTAATTACTGTCACGTGATGCGTGGCTTACCTTTGCCGGTACAGCCTGACAGCCGAGAGGGGGCGTTCAGTGACGTTCATGGTGCCTGCTTCACTCCCTTCCACTGGCACACCACACCTTCACCCACCGTGAATCTGATCCCGATATATTGTATCTCTGTCTAGGACCACCCGAGGTACACACCAGCTGCTACACATGTGGCAGAGATGTCTTTCTCCATCTCGTTAAAAAAAAAAATCCTGTTATAAGTCGTTCACTGGGTCAGCCAGGCAGCGCTGTCCCCGGCAGCAAAAGCATCAATGGCGATCAGTGACGTGTGTCGTGACCCCTGCTGACCGCTGATGCGGGGGGTCGTGACCCTTCTCACTGTCCACCTGGGGGAGTCAAGAGCCGTGTCCACTGGGGATGATGACGGCTGATATCTTCGATCTTAAAGGCTGTAGGCTGACTTTCCCCACACCACAAGAGTCCCTTCGGAAACACGGTATGTACAGTGGGTCACTGACAAGGCTTGTCCATCCTTGTGAAATACAACACAAAAAGAAGAAAAAGGCCACGTTTGCGCTGCAGGACACTCAGCCCATGTCAAGTTTCTTTAACACAGAGATAACTATGATGTAGAGGCCACTCCGAATAATGCCCACAGGGTGCATGCACTGGTCCGTTAGAAGTCCGATTGGCCAGTTCTATCTTGCCAGTTCAGGCACAGCGAATGCTCTGAGCAGAAACCAACAGCAGTTTGAGATCCCTGTATCGTATAAAAACACTGACAGCCGGCGACACTGAACGTGACTTGAAACGTTAACTTCGCCGACTGGACTCAAGTGACGTCAAAAGGAAGTAGGGAAGCGTTGAGCGATGACACGGTTTCCCGTTCAATGTGAATGTCAATCACGCCTGACCCACACTGTCCCAACGTCGAGGCACTGTCACCTGCTGTACATATATATATATATACAGTCCAAGTCGCGGATTACATACTGCAGATTGTACCGCCCGGACCGATAAACTAACAAAGAAGAAAGCAACAGCAAACAGCAGCCTGGCTTAGCTAGCCAGGGACCCTTGCCAAGACCCCGGAGCCAAATGACAGACCCTCGGTCAGAACACATGCCGGAATCCCGTCTTTACCCAACACCGCGTGCTATATATACTGTATACTATACACTACACAGGAAAAGGCTTGAGTACCGGCCTAGCCTGTAGGAAGAGAGGACC